>NW_027168292.1:0-45631 GCF_040954835.1 Lepisosteus oculatus
GGGCAGTAACATCACACTTTTGAAAACGTGTTTTTCAGCCTGAAATAAACGCGTTTTTCAGACAACTGAATCTCCTTGTAACAGCAAGGCTCAGAAGAGCCCACACACTCAGCCCTTAACCCCAGTGTACAGAAAGTGTCAAAACGTGTTTTTCAGCAGAAATAAACATGTTTCTGCAAGTTTGGTCAACCCCATGTAAGTTATGGGGCAGTAACATCACACTTTTGAAAACGTGTTTTTCAGCCTGAAATAAGCACGTTTTTTCAGACAACTGAATCTCCTTGTAGCAGCAAGGCTCAGAAGAGCCCACACACTCAGCCCTTAACCCCAGTGTGCAGAAAGTGTCAAAACGTGTTTTTCAGCAGAAATAAACATGTTTCTGCAAGTTTGGTCAACCCATGTAAGTTATGGGGCAGTAACATCACACTTTTGAAAACGTGTTTTTCAGCCCGAAATAAACGCGTTTTTTCAGACAACTGAATCTCCTTGTAACAGCAAGGCTCAGAAGAGCCCACACACTCAGCCCTTAACCCCAGTGTGACAGAAAGTGTCAAAACGTGTTTTTCAGCAGAAATAAACATGTTTCTGCAAGTTTGGTCAACCCATGTAAGTTATGGGGCAGTAACATCACACTTTTGAAAACGTGTTTTTCAGCCCGAAATAAGCACGTTTTTTCAGACAACTGAATCTCCTTGTAACAGCAAGGCTCAGAAGAGCCACACACTCAGCCCTTAACCCCAGTGTACAGAAAGTGTCAAAACGTGTTTTTCAGCAGAAATAAACATGTTTCTGCAAGTTTGGTCAACCCCATGTAAGTTATGGGGCAGTAACATCACACTTTTGAAAACGTGTTTTTCAGCCCGAAATAAACGCCGTTTTTTCAGACAACTGAATCTCCTTGTAACAGCAAGGCTCAGAAGAGCCCACACACTCAGCCTTAACCCAGTGTGCAGAAAGGGGTCAAAACGTGTTTTTCAGCAGAAATAAACATGTTTCTGCAAGTTTGGTCAACCCCATGTAAGTTATGGGGCAGTAACATCACACTTTTGAAAACGTGTTTTTCAGCCCGAAATAAACGCGTTTTTTCAGACAACTGAATCTCCTTGTAACAGCAAGGCTCAGAAGAGCCCACACACTCAGCCCTTAACCCCAGTGTGCAGAAAGGGTCAAAACGTGTTTTTCAGCAGAAATAAACATGTTTCTGCAAGTTTGGTCAACCCCATGTAAGTTATGGGGCAGTAACATCACACTTTTTAGATAAAACGTGTTTTTCAGCCCGAAATAAGCGCGTTTTTTCAGACAACTGAATCTCCTTGTAACAGCAAGGCTCAGAAGAGCCCACACACTCAGCCCTTAACCCCAGTGTGCAGAAAGGGTCAAAACGTGTTTTTCAGCAGAAATAAACATGTTTCTGCAAGTTTGGTCAACCCCATGTAAGTTATGGGGCAGTAACATCACACTTTTGAAAACGTGTTTTTCAGCCCGAAATAAGCACGTTTTTTCAGACAACTGAATCTCCTTGTAGCAGCAAGGCTCAGAAGAGCCCACACACTCAGCCCTTAACCCCAGTGTACAGAAAGTGTCAAAACGTGTTTTTCAGCAGAAATAAACATGTTTCTGCAAGTTTGGTCAACCCCATGAAAGTTATGGGGCAGTAACATCACACTTTTGAAAACGTGTTTTTCAGCCCGAAATAAACGCGTTTTTTCAGACAACTGAATCTCCTTGTAACAGCAAGGCTTAGAAGAGCCCACACACTCAGCCCTTAACCCCAGTGTGCAGAAAGTGTCAAAACGTGTTTTTCAGCAGAAATAAACATGTTTCTGCAAGTTTGGTCAACCCATGTAAGTTATGGGGCAGTAACATCACACGTTTCAAAACGTGTTTTTCAGCCCGAAATAAGCGCGTTTTTTCAGACAACTGAATCTCCTTGTAACAGCAAGGCTCAGAAGAGCCCACACACTCAGCCCTTAACCCCAGTGTACAGAAAGTGTCAAAACGTGTTTTTCAGCAGAAATAAACATGTTTCTGCAAGTTTGGTCAACCCCATGTAAGTTATGGGGCAGTAACATCACACTTTTGAAAACGTGTTTTTCAGCCCGAAATAAACGCGTTTTTTCAGACACCTGAATCTCCTTGTAACAGCAAGGCTCAGAAGAGCCCACACACTCAGCCATTAACCCCAGTGTGCAGAAAGGGTCAAAACGTGTTTTCAGCAGAAATAAACATGTTTCTGCAAGTTTGGTCAACCCCATGTAAGTTATGGGGCAGTAACATCACACTTTTCAAAACGTGTTTTTCAGCCCGAAATAAGCGCGTTTTTTCAGACAACTGAATCTCCTTGTAACAGCAAGGCTCAGAAGAGCCCACACACTCAGCCCTTAACCCCAGTGTGCAGAAAGGGTCAAAACGTGTTTTTCAGCAGAAATAAACATGTTCTGCAAGTTTGGTCAACCCCATGTAAGTTATGGGGCAGTAACATCACACTTTTGAAAACGTGTTTTTCAGCCCGAAATAAGCACGTTTTTTCAGACAACTGAATCTCCTTGTAGCAGCAAGGCTCAGAAGAGCCCACACACTCAGCCCTTAACCCCAGTGTGCAGAAAGGGTCAAAACGTGTTTTCAGCAGAAATAAACATGTTTTCTGCAAGTTTGGTCAACCCCATGTAAGTTATGGGGCAGTAACATCACACTTTTGAAAACGTGTTTTTCAGCCCGAAATAAGCACGTTTTTTCAGACAACTGAATCTCCTTGTAACAGCAAGGCTCAGAAGAGCCCACACACTCAGCCCTTAACCCCAGTGTACAGAAAGTGTCAAAACGTGTTTTTCAGCAGAAATAAACATGTTTCTGCAAGTTTGGTCAACCCCATGTAAGTTATGGGGCAGTAACATCACACTTTTGAAAACGTGTTTTTCAGCCCGAAATAAACGCGTTTTTTCAGACAACTGAATCTCCTTGTAACAGCAAGGCTCAGAAGAGCCCACACACTCAGCCCTTAACCCCAGTGTACAGAAAGTGTCAAAACGTGTTTTTCAGCAGAAATAAACATGTTTCTGCAAGTTTGGTCAACCCCATGTAAGTTATGGGGCAGTAACATCACACTTTTGAAAACGTGTTTTTCAGCCCGAAATAAACGCGTTTTTTCAGACAACTGAATCTCCTTGTAACAGCAAGGCTCAGAAGAGCCCACACACTCAGCCCTTAACCCCAGTGTACAGAAAGTGTCAAAACGTGTTTTTTCAGCAGAAATAAACATGTTTCTGCAAGTTTGGTCAACCCCATGTAAGTTATGGGGCAGTAACATCACACTTTTGAAAACGTGTTTTTCAGCCCGAAATAAGCACGTTTTTTCAGACAACTGAATCTCCTTGTAACAGCAAGGCTCAGAAGAGCCCACACACTCAGCCCTTAACCCCAGTGTACAGAAAGTGTCAAAACGTGTTTTTCAGCAGAAATAAACATGTTTCTGCAAGTTTGGTCAACCCCATGTAAGTTATGGGGCAGTAACATCACACTTTTGAAAACGTGTTTTTCAGCCCGAAATAAACGCGTTTTTCAGACAACTGAATCTCCTTGTAACAGCAAGGCTCAGAAGAGCCCACACACTCAGCCCTTAACCCCAGTGTGCAGAAAGGGTCAAAACGTGTTTTTCAGCAGAAATAAACATGTTTCTGCAAGTTTGGTCAACCCCATGTAAGTTATGGGGCAGTAACATCACACTTTTGAAAACGTGTTTTTCAGCCCGAAATAAACGCGTTTTTTCAGACAACTGAATCTCCTTGTAACAGCAAGGCTCAGAAGAGCCCACACACTCAGCCCTTAACCCCAGTGTGCAGAAAGGGTCAAAACGTGTTTTTCAGCAGAAATAAACATGTTTCTGCAAGTTTGGTCAACCCCATGTAAGTTATGGGGCAGTAACATCACACTTTTCAAAACGTGTTTTTCAGCCCGAAATAAGCGCGTTTTTTCAGACAACTGAATCTCCTTGTAACAGCAAGGCTCAGAAGAGCCCACACACTCAGCCCTTAACCCCAGTGTGCAGAAAGGGTCAAAACGTGTTTTTCAGCAGAAATAAACATGTTTCTGCAAGTTTGGTCAACCCCATGTAAGTTATGGGGCAGTAACATCACACTTTTGAAAACGTGTTTTTCAGCCCGAAATAAGCACGTTTTTTCAGACAACTGAATCTCCTTGTAGCAGCAAGGCTCAGAAGAGCCCACACACTCAGCCCTTAACCCCAGTGTACAGAAAGTGTCAAAACGTGTTTTTCAGCAGAAATAAACATGTTTCTGCAAGTTTGGTCAACCCCATGTAAGTTATGGGGCAGTAACATCACACGTTTCAAAACGTGTTTTTCAGCCCGAAATAAGCGCGTTTTTTCAGACAACTGAATCTCCTTGTAACAGCAAGGCTCAGAAGAGCCCACACACTCAGCCCTTAACCCCAGTGTGCAGAAAGTGTCAAAACGTGTTTTTCAGCAGAAATAAACATGTTTCTGCAAGTTTGGTCAACCCCATGTAAGTTATGGGGCAGTAACATCACACTTTTGAAAACGTGTTTTTCAGCCCGAAATAAACGCGTTTTTTCAGACAACTGAATCTCCTTGTAACAGCAAGGCTCAGAAGAGCCCACACACTCAGCCCTTAACCCCAGTGTACAGAAAGTGTCAAAACGTGTTTTTCAGCAGAAATAAACATGTTTCTGCAAGTTTGGTCAACCCCATGTAAGTTATGGGGCAGTAACATCACACTTTTGAAAACGTGTTTTTCAGCCCGAAATAAGCACGTTTTTTCAGACAACTGAATCTCCTTGTAACAGCAAGGCTCAGAAGAGCCCACACACTCAGCCCTTAACCCCAGTGTACAGAAAGTGTCAAAACGTGTTTTTCAGCAGAAATAAACATGTTTCTGCAAGTTTGGTCAACCCCATGTAAGTTATGGGGCAGTAACATCACACTTTTGAAAACGTGTTTTTCAGCCCGAAATAAACGCGTTTTTTCAGACAACTGAATCTCCTTCAGCAAGGCTCAGAAGAGCCCACACACTCAGCCCTTAACCCCAGTGTACAGAAAGTGTCAAAACGTGTTTTTCAGCAGAAATAAACATGTTTCTGCAAGTTTGGTCAACCCCATGTAAGTTATGGGGCAGTAACATCACACTTTTGAAAACGTGTTTTTCAGCCCGAAATAAACGCGTTTTTTCAGACAACTGAATCTCCTTGTAACAGCAAGGCTCAGAAGAGCCCACACACTCAGCCCTTAACCCCAGTGTACAGAAAGTGTCAAAACGTGTTTTTCAGCAGAAATAAACATGTTTCTGCAAGTTTGGTCAACCCCATGTAAGTTATGGGGCAGTAACATCACACTTTTGAAAACGTGTTTTTCAGCCCGAAATAAACGCGTTTTTTCAGACAACTGAATCTCCTTGTAACAGCAAGGCTCAGAAGAGCCCACACACTCAGCCCTTAACCCCAGTGTGCAGAAAGGGTCAAAACGTGTTTTTCAGCAGAAATAAACATGTTTCTGCAAGTTTGGTCAACCCCATGTAAGTTATGGGGCAGTAACATCACACTTTTGAAAACGTGTTTTTCAGCCCGAAATAAGCACGTTTTTTCAGACAACTGAATCTCCTTGTAGCAGCAAGGCTCAGAAGAGCCCACACACTCAGCCCTTAACCCCAGTGTACAGAAAGTGTCAAAACGTGTTTTTCAGCAGAAATAAACATGTTTCTGCAAGTTTGGTCAACCCCATGTAAGTTATGGGGCAGTAACATCACACTTTTGAAAACGTGTTTTTCAGCCCGAAATAAGCACGTTTTTCAGACAACTGAATCTCCTTGTAACAGCAAGGCTCAGAAGAGCCCACACACTCAGCCCTTAACCCCAGTGTACAGAAAGTGTCAAAACGTGTTTTTCAGCAGAAATAAACATGTTTCTGCAAGTTTGGTCAACCCCATGTAAGTTATGGGGCAGTAACATCACACTTTTGAAAACGTGTTTTTCAGCCCGAAATAAACGCGTTTTTTCAGACAACTGAATCTCCTTGTAACAGCAAGGCTCAGAAGAGCCCACACACTCAGCCCTTAACCCCAGTGTACAGAAAGTGTCAAAACGTGTTTTTCAGCAGAAATAAACATGTTTCTGCAAGTTTGGTCAACCCCATGTAAGTTATGGGGCAGTAACATCACACTTTTGAAAACGTGTTTTTCAGCCCGAAATAAACGCGTTTTTTCAGACAACTGAATCTCCTTGTAACAGCAAGGCTCAGAGGAGCCCACACACTCAGCCCTTAACCCCAGTGTACAGAAAGTGTCAAAACGTGTTTTTCAGCAGAAATAAACATGTTTCTGCAAGTTTGGTCAACCCCATGTAAGTTATGGGGCAGTAACATCACACTTTTGAAAACGTGTTTTTCAGCCCGAAATAAGCACGTTTTTTCAGACAACTGAATCTCCTTGTAGCAGCAAGGCTCAGAAGAGCCCACACACTCAGCCCTTAACCCCAGTGTGCAGAAAGGGTCAAAACGTGTTTTTCAGCAGAAATAAACATGTTTCTGCAAGTTTGGTCAACCCCATGTAAGTTATGGGGCAGTAACATCACACTTTTGAAAACGTGTTTTTCAGCCCGAAATAAACGCGTTTTTTTCAGACAACTGAATCTCCTTGTAACAGCAAGGCTCAGAAGAGCCCACACACTCAGCCCTTAACCCCAGTGTACAGAAAGTGTCAAAACGTGTTTTTCAGCAGAAATAAACATGTTTCTGCAAGTTTGGTCAACCCCATGTAAGTTATGGGGCAGTAACATCACACTTTTGAAAACGTGTTTTTCAGCCCGAAATAAGCACGTTTTTTCAGACAACTGAATCTCCTTGTAACAGCAAGGCTCAGAAGAGCCCACACACTCAGCCCTTAACCCCAGTGTACAGAAAGTGTCAAAACGTGTTTTTCAGCAGAAATAAACATGTTTCTGCAAGTTTGGTCAACCCCATGTAAGTTATGGGGCAGTAACATCACACTTTTGAAAACGTGTTTTTCAGCCCGAAATAAACGCGTTTTT
Organism: Lepisosteus oculatus; assembly: GCF_040954835.1. Classification (NCBI taxonomy): domain Eukaryota; kingdom Metazoa; phylum Chordata; class Actinopteri; order Semionotiformes; family Lepisosteidae; genus Lepisosteus; species Lepisosteus oculatus. The sequence continues at coordinate 7,057 of NW_027168292.1, forward strand.
TCAGACAACTGAATCTCCTTGTAACAGCAAGGCTCAGAAGAGCCCACACACTCAGCCCTTAACCCCAGTGTGCAGAAAGGGTCAAAACGTGTTTTTCAGCAGAAATAAACATGTTTCTGCAAGTTTGGTCAACCCCATGTAAGTTATGGGGCAGTAACATCACACTTTTGAAAACGTGTTTTTCAGCCCGAAATAAACGCGTTTTTTCAGACAACTGAATCTCCTTGTAACAGCAAGGCTCAGAAGAACCCACACACTCAGCCCTTAACCCCAGTGTGCAGAAAGGGTCAAAACGTGTTTTTCAGCAGAAATAAACATGTTTCTGCAAGTTTGGTCAACCCCATGTAAGTTATGGGGCAGTAACATCACACTTTTCAAAACGTGTTTTTCAGCCCGAAATAAGCGCGTTTTTTCAGACAACTGAATCTCCTTGTAACAGCAAGGCTCAGAAGAGCCCACACACTCAGCCCTTAACCCCAGTGTGCAGAAAGGGTCAAAACGTGTTTTTCAGCAGAAATAAACATGTTTCTGCAAGTTTGGTCAACCCCATGTAAGTTATGGGGCAGTAACATCACACTTTTGAAAACGTGTTTTTCAGCCCGAAATAAGCACGTTTTTTCAGACAACTGAATCTCCTTGTAGCAGCAAGGCTCAGAAGAGCCCACACACTCAGCCCTTAACCCCAGTGTACAGAAAGTGTCAAAACGTGTTTTTCAGCAGAAATAAACATGTTTCTGCAAGTTTGGTCAACCCCATGAAAGTTATGGGGCAGTAACATCACACTTTTGAAAACGTGTTTTTCAGCCCGAAATAAACGCGTTTTTTCAGACAACTGAATCTCCTTGTAACAGCAAGGCTTAGAAGAGCCCACACACTCAGCCCTTAACCCCAGTGTGCAGAAAGTGTCAAAACGTGTTTTTTCAGCAGAAATAAACATGTTTCTGCAAGTTTGGTCAACCCCATGTAAGTTATGGGGCAGTAACATCACACGTTTCAAAACGTGTTTTTCAGCCCGAAATAAGCGCGTTTTTTCAGACAACTGAATCTCCTTGTAACAGCAAGGCTCAGAAGAGCCCACACACTCAGCCCTTAACCCCAGTGTACAGAAAGTGTCAAAACGTGTTTTTCAGCAGAAATAAACATGTTTCTGCAAGTTTGGTCAACCCCATGTAAGTTATGGGGCAGTAACATCACACTTTTGAAAACGTGTTTTTCAGCCCGAAATAAACGCGTTTTTTCAGACAACTGAATCTCCTTGTAACAGCAAGGCTCAGAAGAGCCCACACACTCAGCCCTTAACCCCAGTGTACAGAAAGTGTCAAAACGTGTTTTTCAGCAGAAATAAACATGTTTCTGCAAGTTTGGTCAACCCCATGTAAGTTATGGGGCAGTAACATCACACTTTTGAAAACGTGTTTTTCAGCCCGAAATAAACGCGTTTTTTCAGACACCTGAATCTCCTTGTAACAGCAAGGCTCAGAAGAGCCCACACACTCAGCCCTTAACCCCAGTGTGCAGAAAGGGTCAAAACGTGTTTTTCAGCAGAAATAAACATGTTTCTGCAAGTTTGGTCAACCCCATGTAAGTTATGGGGCAGTAACATCACACTTTTCAAAACGTGTTTTTCAGCCCGAAATAAGCGCGTTTTTTCAGACAACTGAATCTCCTTGTAACAGCAAGGCTCAGAAGAGCCCACACACTCAGCCCTTAACCCCAGTGTGCAGAAAGGGTCAAAACGTGTTTTTCAGCAGAAATAAACATGTTTCTGCAAGTTTGGTCAACCCCATGTAAGTTATGGGGCAGTAACATCACACTTTTGAAAACGTGTTTTTCAGCCCGAAATAAGCACGTTTTTTCAGACAACTGAATCTCCTTGTAGCAGCAAGGCTCAGAAGAGCCCACACACTCAGCCCTTAACCCCAGTGTGCAGAAAGGGTCAAAACGTGTTTTTCAGCAGAAATAAACATGTTTCTGCAAGTTTGGTCAACCCCATGTAAGTTATGGGGCAGTAACATCACACTTTTGAAAACGTGTTTTTCAGCCCGAAATAAGCACGTTTTTTCAGACAACTGAATCTCCTTGTAACAGCAAGGCTCAGAAGAGCCCACACACTCAGCCCTTAACCCCAGTGTACAGAAAGTGTCAAAACGTGTTTTTCAGCAGAAATAAACATGTTTCTGCAAGTTTGGTCAACCCCATGTAAGTTATGGGGCAGTAACATCACACTTTTGAAAACGTGTTTTTCAGCCCGAAATAAACGCGTTTTTTCAGACAACTGAATCTCCTTGTAACAGCAAGGCTCAGAAGAGCCCACACACTCAGCCCTTAACCCCAGTGTACAGAAAGTGTCAAAACGTGTTTTTCAGCAGAAATAAACATGTTTCTGCAAGTTTGGTCAACCCCATGTAAGTTATGGGGCAGTAACATCACACTTTTGAAAACGTGTTTTTCAGCCCGAAATAAACGCGTTTTTTCAGACAACTGAATCTCCTTGTAACAGCAAGGCTCAGAAGAGCCCACACACTCAGCCCTTAATCCCAGTGTGCAGAAAGTGTCAAAACGTGTTTTTCAGCAGAAATAAACATGTTTCTGCAAGTTTGGTCAACCCCATGTAAGTTATGGGGCAGTAACATCACACTTTTGAAAACGTGTTTTTCAGCCCGAAATAAACGCGTTTTTTCAGACAACTGAATCTCCTTGTAACAGCAAGGCTCAGAAGAGCCCACACACTCAGCCCTTAACCCCAGTGTGCAGAAAGGGTCAAAACGTGTTTTTCAGCAGAAATAAACATGTTTCTGCAAGTTTGGTCAACCCCATGTAAGTTATGGGGCAGTAACATCACACTTTTGAAAACGTGTTTTTCAGCCCGAAATAAGCACGTTTTTTCAGACAACTGAATCTCCTTGTAGCAGCAAGGCTCAGAAGAGCCCACACACTCAGCCCTTAACCCCAGTGTGCAGAAAGGGTCAAAACGTGTTTTTCAGCAGAAATAAACATGTTTCTGCAAGTTTGGTCAACCCCATGTAAGTTATGGGGCAGTAACATCACACTTTTGAAAACGTGTTTTTCAGCCCGAAATAAACGCGTTTTTTCAGACAACTGAATCTCCTTGTAACAGCAAGGCTCAGAAGAGCCCACACACTCAGCCCTTAACCCCAGTGTACAGAAAGTGTCAAAACGTGTTTTTCAGCAGAAATAAACATGTTTCTGCAAGTTTGGTCAACCCCATGTAAGTTATGGGGCAGTAACATCACACTTTTGAAAACGTGTTTTTCAGCCCGAAATAAACGCGTTTTTTCAGACAACTGAATCTCCTTGTAACAGCAAGGCTCAGAAGAGCCCACACACTCAGCCCTTAACCCCAGTGTACAGAAAGTGTCAAAACGTGTTTTTCAGCAGAAATAAACATGTTTCTGCAAGTTTGGTCAACCCCATGTAAGTTATGGGGCAGTAACATCACACTTTTGAAAACGTGTTTTTCAGCCCGAAATAAACGCGTTTTTTCAGACAACTGAATCTCCTTGTAACAGCAAGGCTCAGAGGAGCCCACACACTCAGCCCTTAACCCCAGTGTACAGAAAGTGTCAAAACGTGTTTTTCAGCAGAAATAAACATGTTTCTGCAAGTTTGGTCAACCCCATGTAAGTTATGGGGCAGTAACATCACACTTTTGAAAACGTGTTTTTCAGCCCGAAATAAGCACGTTTTTCAGACAACTGAATCTCCTTGTAGCAGCAAGGCTCAGAAGAGCCCACACACTCAGCCCTTAACCCCAGTGTGCAGAAAGGGTCAAAACGTGTTTTTCAGCAGAAATAAACATGTTTCTGCAAGTTTGGTCAACCCCATGTAAGTTATGGGGCAGTAACATCACACTTTTGAAAACGTGTTTTTCAGCCCGAAATAAACGCGTTTTTTCAGACAACTGAATCTCCTTGTAACAGCAAGGCTCAGAAGAGCCCACACACTCAGCCCTTAACCCCAGTGTACAGAAAGTGTCAAAACGTGTTTTTCAGCAGAAATAAACATGTTTCTGCAAGTTTGGTCAACCCCATGTAAGTTATGGGGCAGTAACATCACACTTTTGAAAACGTGTTTTTCAGCCCGAAATAAGCACGTTTTTTCAGACAACTGAATCTCCTTGTAACAGCAAGGCTCAGAAGAGCCCACACACTCAGCCCTTAACCCCAGTGTACAGAAAGTGTCAAAACGTGTTTTTCAGCAGAAATAAACATGTTTCTGCAAGTTTGGTCAACCCCATGTAAGTTATGGGGCAGTAACATCACACTTTTGAAAACGTGTTTTTCAGCCCGAAATAAACGCGTTTTTTCAGACAACTGAATCTCCTTGTAGCAGCAAGGCTCAGAAGAGCCCACACACTCAGCCCTTAACCCCAGTGTACAGAAAGTGTCAAAACGTGTTTTTCAGCAGAAATAAACATGTTTCTGCAAGTTTGGTCAACCCCATGTAAGTTATGGGGCAGTAACATCACACTTTTGAAAACGTGTTTTTCAGCCCGAAATAAACGCGTTTTTTCAGACAACTGAATCTCCTTGTAACAGCAAGGCTCAGAGGAGCCCACACACTCAGCCCTTAACCCCAGTGTACAGAAAGTGTCAAAACGTGTTTTTCAGCAGAAATAAACATGTTTCTGCAAGTTTGGTCAACCCCATGTAAGTTATGGGGCAGTAACATCACACTTTTGAAAACGTGTTTTTCAGCCCGAAATAAGCACGTTTTTTCAGACAACTGAATCTCCTTGTAGCAGCAAGGCTCAGAAGAGCCCACACACTCAGCCCTTAACCCCAGTGTGCAGAAAGGGTCAAAACGTGTTTTTCAGCAGAAATAAACATGTTTCTGCAAGTTTGGTCAACCCCATGTAAGTTATGGGGCAGTAACATCACACTTTTGAAAACGTGTTTTTCAGCCCGAAATAAACGCGTTTTTTCAGACAACTGAATCTCCTTGTAACAGCAAGGCTCAGAAGAGCCCACACACTCAGCCCTTAACCCCAGTGTACAGAAAGTGTCAAAACGTGTTTTTCAGCAGAAATAAACATGTTTCTGCAAGTTTGGTCAACCCCATGTAAGTTATGGGGCAGTAACATCACACTTTTGAAAACGTGTTTTTCAGCCCGAAATAAGCACGTTTTTTCAGACAACTGAATCTCCTTGTAACAGCAAGGCTCAGAAGAGCCCACACACTCAGCCCTTAACCCCAGTGTACAGAAAGTGTCAAAACGTGTTTTTCAGCAGAAATAAACATGTTTCTGCAAGTTTGGTCAACCCCATGTAAGTTATGGGGCAGTAACATCACACTTTTGAAAACGTGTTTTTCAGCCCGAAATAAACGCGTTTTTTCAGACAACTGAATCTCCTTGTAACAGCAAGGCTCAGAAGAGCCCACACACTCAGCCCTTAACCCCAGTGTGCAGAAAGGGTCAAAACGTGTTTTTCAGCAGAAATAAACATGTTTCTGCAAGTTTGGTCAACCCCATGTAAGTTATGGGGCAGTAACATCACACTTTTGAAAACGTGTTTTTCAGCCCGAAATAAACGCGTTTTTTCAGACAACTGAATCTCCTTGTAACAGCAAGGCTCAGAAGAGCCCACACACTCAGCCCTTAACCCCAGTGTGCAGAAAGGGTCAAAACGTGTTTTTCAGCAGAAATAAACATGTTTCTGCAAGTTTGGTCAACCCCATGTAAGTTATGGGGCAGTAACATCACACTTTTCAAAACGTGTTTTTCAGCCCGAAATAAGCGCGTTTTTTCAGACAACTGAATCTCCTTGTAACAGCAAGGCTCAGAAGAGCCCACACACTCAGCCCTTAACCCCAGTGTGCAGAAAGGGTCAAAACGTGTTTTTCAGCAGAAATAAACATGTTTCTGCAAGTTTGGTCAACCCCATGTAAGTTATGGGGCAGTAACATCACACTTTTGAAAACGTGTTTTTCAGCCCGAAATAAGCACGTTTTTTCAGACAACTGAATCTCCTTGTAGCAGCAAGGCTCAGAAGAGCCCACACACTCAGCCCTTAACCCCAGTGTACAGAAAGTGTCAAAACGTGTTTTTCAGCAGAAATAAACGTTTCTGCAAGTTTGGTCAACCCCATGAAAGTTATGGGGCAGTAACATCACACTTTTGAAAACGTGTTTTTCAGCCCGAAATAAACGCGTTTTTTCAGACAACTGAATCTCCTTGTAACAGCAAGGCTTAGAAGAGCCCACACACTCAGCCCTTAACCCCAGTGTGCAGAAAGTGTCAAAACGTGTTTTTCAGCAGAAATAAACATGTTTCTGCAAGTTTGGTCAACCCCATGTAAGTTATGGGGCAGTAACATCACACGTTTCAAAACGTGTTTTTCAGCCCGAAATAAGCGCGTTTTTTCAGACAACTGAATCTCCTTGTAACAGCAAGGCTCAGAAGAGCCCACACACTCAGCCCTTAACCCCAGTGTACAGAAAGTGTCAAAACGTGTTTTTCAGCAGAAATAAACATGTTTCTGCAAGTTTGGTCAACCCCATGTAAGTTATGGGGCAGTAACATCACACTTTTGAAAACGTGTTTTTTCAGCCCGAAATAAACGCGTTTTTTCAGACAACTGAATCTCCTTGTAACAGCAAGGCTCAGAAGAGCCCACACACTCAGCCCTTAACCCCAGTGTGCAGAAAGGGTCAAAACGTGTTTTTCAGCAGAAATAAACATGTTTCTGCAAGTTTGGTCAACCCCATGTAAGTTATGGGGCAGTAACATCACACTTTTGAAAACGTGTTTTTCAGCCCGAAATAAGCACGTTTTTTCAGACAACTGAATCTCCTTGTAGCAGCAAGGCTCAGAAGAGCCCACACACTCAGCCCTTAACCCCAGTGTGCAGAAAGGGTCAAAACGTGTTTTTCAGCAGAAATAAACATGTTTCTGCAAGTTTGGTCAACCCCATGTAAGTTATGGGGCAGTAACATCACACTTTTGAAAACGTGTTTTTCAGCCCGAAATAAGCACGTTTTTTCAGACAACTGAATCTCCTTGTAACAGCAAGGCTCAGAAGAGCCCACACACTCAGCCCTTAACCCCAGTGTACAGAAAGTGTCAAAACGTGTTTTTCAGCAGAAATAAACATGTTTCTGCAAGTTTGGTCAACCCCATGTAAGTTATGGGGCAGTAACATCACACTTTTGAAAACGTGTTTTTCAGCCCGAAATAAACGCGTTTTTTCAGACAACTGAATCTCCTTGTAACAGCAAGGCTCAGAAGAGCCCACACACTCAGCCCTTAATCCCAGTGTGCAGAAAGTGTCAAAACGTGTTTTTCAGCAGAAATAAACATGTTTCTGCAAGTTTGGTCAACCCCATGTAAGTTATGGGGCAGTAACATCACACTTTTGAAAACGTGTTTTTCAGCCCGAAATAAACGCGTTTTTTCAGACAACTGAATCTCCTTGTAGCAGCAAGGCTCAGAAGAGCCCACACACTCAGCCCTTAACCCCAGTGTGCAGAAAGGGTCAAAACGTGTTTTTCAGCAGAAATAAACATGTTTCTGCAAGTTTGGTCAACCCCATGTAAGTTATGGGGCAGTAACATCACACTTTTGAAAACGTGTTTTTCAGCCCGAAATAAACGCGTTTTTTCAGACAACTGAATCTCCTTGTAACAGCAAGGCTCAGAAGAGCCCACACACTCAGCCCTTAACCCCAGTGTACAGAAAGTGTCAAAACGTGTTTTTCAGCAGAAATAAACATGTTTCTGCAAGTTTGGTCAACCCCATGTAAGTTATGGGGCAGTAACATCACACTTTTGAAAACGTGTTTTTCAGCCCGAAATAAACGCGTTTTTTCAGACAACTGAATCTCCTTGTAACAGCAAGGCTCAGAAGAGCCCACACACTCAGCCCTTAACCCCAGTGTACAGAAAGTGTCAAAACGTGTTTTTCAGCAGAAATAAACATGTTTCTGCAAGTTTGGTCAACCCCATGTAAGTTATGGGGCAGTAACATCACACTTTTGAAAACGTGTTTTTCAGCCCGAAATAAACGCGTTTTTTCAGACAACTGAATCTCCTTGTAACAGCAAGGCTCAGAGGAGCCCACACACTCAGCCCTTAACCCCAGTGTACAGAAAGTGTCAAAACGTGTTTTTCAGCAGAAATAAACATGTTTCTGCAAGTTTGGTCAACCCCATGTAAGTTATGGGGCAGTAACATCACACTTTTGAAAACGTGTTTTTCAGCCCGAAATAAGCACGTTTTTTCAGACAACTGAATCTCCTTGTAGCAGCAAGGCTCAGAAGAGCCCACACACTCAGCCCTTAACCCCAGTGTGCAGAAAGGGTCAAAACGTGTTTTTCAGCAGAAATAAACATGTTTCTGCAAGTTTGGTCAACCCCATGTAAGTTATGGGGCAGTAACATCACACTTTTGAAAACGTGTTTTTCAGCCCGAAATAAACGCGTTTTTTCAGACAACTGAATCTCCTTGTAACAGCAAGGCTCAGAAGAGCCCACACACTCAGCCCTTAACCCCAGTGTACAGAAAGTGTCAAAACGTGTTTTTCAGCAGAAATAAACATGTTTCTGCAAGTTTGGTCAACCCCATGTAAGTTATGGGGCAGTAACATCACACTTTTGAAAACGTGTTTTTCAGCCCGAAATAAGCACGTTTTTTCAGACAACTGAATCTCCTTGTAACAGCAAGGCTCAGAAGAGCCCACACACTCAGCCCTTAACCCCAGTGTACAGAAAGTGTCAAAACGTGTTTTTCAGCAGAAATAAACATGTTTCTGCAAGTTTGGTCAACCCCATGTAAGTTATGGGGCAGTAACATCACACTTTTGAAAACGTGTTTTTCAGCCCGAAATAAACGCGTTTTTTCAGACAACTGAATCTCCTTGTAGCAGCAAGGCTCAGAAGAGCCCACACACTCAGCCCTTAACCCCAGTGTGCAGAAAGGGTCAAAACGTGTTTTTCAGCAGAAATAAACATGTTTCTGCAAGTTTGGTCAACCCCATGTAAGTTATGGGGCAGTAACATCACACTTTTGAAAACGTGTTTTTCAGCCCGAAATAAACGCGTTTTTTCAGACAACTGAATCTCCTTGTAACAGCAAGGCTCAGAAGAGCCCACACACTCAGCCCTTAACCCCAGTGTGCAGAAAGGGTCAAAACGTGTTTTTCAGCAGAAATAAACATGTTTCTGCAAGTTTGGTCAACCCCATGTAAGTTATGGGGCAGTAACATCACACTTTTCAAAACGTGTTTTTCAGCCCGAAATAAGCGCGTTTTTTCAGACAACTGAATCTCCTTGTAACAGCAAGGCTCAGAAGAGCCCACACACTCAGCCCTTAACCCCAGTGTGCAGAAAGGGTCAAAACGTGTTTTTCAGCAGAAATAAACATGTTTCTGCAAGTTTGGTCAACCCCATGTAAGTTATGGGGCAGTAACATCACACTTTTGAAAACGTGTTTTTCAGCCCGAAATAAGCACGTTTTTTCAGACAACTGAATCTCCTTGTAACAGCAAGGCTCAGAAGAGCCCACACACTCAGCCCTTAACCCCAGTGTACAGAAAGTGTCAAAACGTGTTTTTCAGCAGAAATAAACATGTTTCTGCAAGTTTGGTCAACCCCATGTAAGTTATGGGGCAGTAACATCACACTTTTGAAAACGTGTTTTTCAGCCCGAAATAAACGCGTTTTTTCAGACAACTGAATCTCCTTGTAACAGCAAGGCTCAGAAGAGCCCACACACTCAGCCCTTAACCCCAGTGTACAGAAAGTGTCAAAACGTGTTTTTCAGCAGAAATAAACATGTTTCTGCAAGTTTGGTCAACCCCATGTAAGTTATGGGGCAGTAACATCACACTTTTGAAAACGTGTTTTTCAGCCCGAAATAAACGCGTTTTTTCAGACAACTGAATCTCCTTGTAACAGCAAGGCTCAGAAGAGCCCACACACTCAGCCCTTAACCCCAGTGTACAGAAAGTGTCAAAACGTGTTTTTCAGCAGAAATAAACATGTTTCTGCAAGTTTGGTCAACCCCATGTAAGTTATGGGGCAGTAACATCACACTTTTGAAAACGTGTTTTTCAGCCCGAAATAAACGCGTTTTTTCAGACAACTGAATCTCCTTGTAACAGCAAGGCTCAGAAGAGCCCACACACTCAGCCCTTAACCCCAGTGTGCAGAAAGGGTCAAAACGTGTTTTTCAGCAGAAATAAACATGTTTCTGCAAGTTTGGTCAACCCCATGTAAGTTATGGGGCAGTAACATCACACTTTTGAAAACGTGTTTTTCAGCCCGAAATAAGCACGTTTTTTCAGACAACTGAATCTCCTTGTAGCAGCAAGGCTCAGAAGAGCCCACACACTCAGCCCTTAACCCCAGTGTACAGAAAGTGTCAAAACGTGTTTTTCAGCAGAAATAAACATGTTTCTGCAAGTTTGGTCAACCCCATGTAAGTTATGGGGCAGTAACATCACACTTTTGAAAACGTGTTTTTCAGCCCGAAATAAGAACGTTTTTTCAGACAACTGAATCTCCTTGTAACAGCAAGGCTCAGAAGAGCCCACACACTCAGCCCTTAACCCCAGTGTACAGAAAGTGTCAAAACGTGTTTTTCAGCAGAAATAAACATGTTTCTGCAAGTTTGGTCAACCCCATGTAAGTTATGGGGCAGTAACATCACACTTTTGAAAACGTGTTTTTCAGCCCGAAATAAGCACGTTTTTTCAGACAACTGAATCTCCTTGTAACAGCAAGGCTCAGAAGAGCCCACACACTCAGCCCTTAACCCCAGTGTACAGAAAGTGTCAAAACGTGTTTTTCAGCAGAAATAAACATGTTTCTGCAAGTTTGGTCAACCCCATGTAAGTTATGGGGCAGTAACATCACACTTTTGAAAACGTGTTTTTCAGCCCGAAATAAACGCGTTTTTTCAGACAACTGAATCTCCTTGTAGCAGCAAGGCTCAGAAGAGCCCACACACTCAGCCCTTAACCCCAGTGTACAGAAAGTGTCAAAACGTGTTTTTCAGCAGAAATAAACATGTTTCTGCAAGTTTGGTCAACCCCATGTAAGTTATGGGGCAGTAACATCACACTTTTGAAAACGTGTTTTTCAGCCCGAAATAAACGCGTTTTTTCAGACAACTGAATCTCCTTGTAACAGCAAGGCTCAGAGGAGCCCACACACTCAGCCCTTAACCCCAGTGTACAGAAAGTGTCAAAACGTGTTTTTCAGCAGAAATAAACATGTTTCTGCAAGTTTGGTCAACCCCATGTAAGTTATGGGGCAGTAACATCACACTTTTGAAAACGTGTTTTTCAGCCCGAAATAAGCACGTTTTTTCAGACAACTGAATCTCCTTGTAGCAGCAAGGCTCAGAAGAGCCCACACACTCAGCCCTTAACCCCAGTGTGCAGAAAGGGTCAAAACGTGTTTTTCAGCAGAAATAAACATGTTTCTGCAAGTTTGGTCAACCCCATGTAAGTTATGGGGCAGTAACATCACACTTTTGAAAACGTGTTTTTCAGCCCGAAATAAACGCGTTTTTTCAGACAACTGAATCTCCTTGTAACAGCAAGGCTCAGAAGAGCCCACACACTCAGCCCTTAACCCCAGTGTACAGAAAGTGTCAAAACGTGTTTTTCAGCAGAAATAAACATGTTTCTGCAAGTTTGGTCAACCCCATGTAAGTTATGGGGCAGTAACATCACACTTTTGAAAACGTGTTTTTCAGCCCGAAATAAGCACGTTTTTTCAGACAACTGAATCTCCTTGTAGCAGCAAGGCTCAGAAGAGCCCACACACTCAGCCCTTAACCCCAGTGTACAGAAAGTGTCAAAACGTGTTTTTCAGCAGAAATAAACATGTTTCTGCAAGTTTGGTCAACCCCATGTAAGTTATGGGGCAGTAACATCACACTTTTGAAAACGTGTTTTTCAGCCCGAAATAAACGCGTTTTTTCAGACAACTGAATCTCCTTGTAACAGCAAGGCTCAGAAGAGCCCACACACTCAGCCCTTAACCCCAGTGTGCAGAAAGGGTCAAAACGTGTTTTTCAGCAGAAATAAACATGTTTCTGCAAGTTTGGTCAACCCCATGTAAGTTATGGGGCAGTAACATCACACTTTTGAAAACGTGTTTTTCAGCCCGAAATAAACGCGTTTTTTCAGACAACTGAATCTCCTTGTAACAGCAAGGCTCAGAAGAGCCCACACACTCAGCCCTTAACCCCAGTGTGCAGAAAGGGTCAAAACGTGTTTTTCAGCAGAAATAAACATGTTTCTGCAAGTTTGGTCAACCCCATGTAAGTTATGGGGCAGTAACATCACACTTTTCAAAACGTGTTTTTCAGCCCGAAATAAGCGCGTTTTTTCAGACAACTGAATCTCCTTGTAACAGCAAGGCTCAGAAGAGCCCACACACTCAGCCCTTAACCCCAGTGTGCAGAAAGGGTCAAAACGTGTTTTTCAGCAGAAATAAACATGTTTCTGCAAGTTTGGTCAACCCCATGTAAGTTATGGGGCAGTAACATCACACTTTTGAAAACGTGTTTTTCAGCCCGAAATAAGCACGTTTTTTCAGACAACTGAATCTCCTTGTAGCAGCAAGGCTCAGAAGAGCCCACACACTCAGCCCTTAACCCCAGTGTACAGAAAGTGTCAAAACGTGTTTTTCAGCAGAAATAAACATGTTTCTGCAAGTTTGGTCAACCCCATGAAAGTTATGGGGCAGTAACATCACACTTTTGAAAACGTGTTTTTCAGCCCGAAATAAACGCGTTTTTTCAGACAACTGAATCTCCTTGTAACAGCAAGGCTTAGAAGAGCCCACACACTCAGCCCTTAACCCCAGTGTGCAGAAAGTGTCAAAACGTGTTTTTCAGCAGAAATAAACATGTTTCTGCAAGTTTGGTCAACCCCATGTAAGTTATGGGGCAGTAACATCACACGTTTCAAAACGTGTTTTTCAGCCCGAAATAAGCGCGTTTTTTCAGACAACTGAATCTCCTTGTAACAGCAAGGCTCAGAAGAGCCCACACACTCAGCCCTTAACCCCAGTGTACAGAAAGTGTCAAAACGTGTTTTTCAGCAGAAATAAACATGTTTCTGCAAGTTTGGTCAACCCCATGTAAGTTATGGGGCAGTAACATCACACTTTTGAAAACGTGTTTTTCAGCCCGAAATAAACGCGTTTTTTCAGACAACTGAATCTCCTTGTAACAGCAAGGCTCAGAAGAGCCCACACACTCAGCCCTTAACCCCAGTGTGCAGAAAGGGTCAAAACGTGTTTTTCAGCAGAAATAAACATGTTTCTGCAAGTTTGGTCAACCCCATGTAAGTTATGGGGCAGTAACATCACACTTTTGAAAACGTGTTTTTCAGCCCGAAATAAGCACGTTTTTTCAGACAACTGAATCTCCTTGTAGCAGCAAGGCTCAGAAGAGCCCACACACTCAGCCCTTAACCCCAGTGTGCAGAAAGGGTCAAAACGTGTTTTTCAGCAGAAATAAACATGTTTCTGCAAGTTTGGTCAACCCCATGTAAGTTATGGGGCAGTAACATCACACTTTTGAAAACGTGTTTTTCAGCCCGAAATAAGCACGTTTTTTCAGACAACTGAATCTCCTTGTAACAGCAAGGCTCAGAAGAGCCCACACACTCAGCCCTTAACCCCAGTGTACAGAAAGTGTCAAAACGTGTTTTTCAGCAGAAATAAACATGTTTCTGCAAGTTTGGTCAACCCCATGTAAGTTATGGGGCAGTAACATCACACTTTTGAAAACGTGTTTTTCAGCCCGAAATAAACGCGTTTTTTCAGACAACTGAATCTCCTTGTAACAGCAAGGCTCAGAAGAGCCCACACACTCAGCCCTTAACCCCAGTGTACAGAAAGTGTCAAAACGTGTTTTTCAGCAGAAATAAACATGTTTCTGCAAGTTTGGTCAACCCCATGTAAGTTATGGGGCAGTAACATCACACTTTTGAAAACGTGTTTTTCAGCCCGAAATAAACGCGTTTTTTCAGACAACTGAATCTCCTTGTAACAGCAATGCTCAGAAGAGCCCACACACTCAGCCCTTAATCCCAGTGTGCAGAAAGTGTCAAAACGTGTTTTTCAGCAGAAATAAACATGTTTCTGCAAGTTTGGTCAACCCCATGTAAGTTATGGGGCAGTAACATCACACTTTTGAAAACGTGTTTTTCAGCCCGAAATAAACGCGTTTTTTCAGACAACTGAATCTCCTTGTAACAGCAAGGCTCAGAAGAGCCCACACACTCAGCCCTTAACCCCAGTGTGCAGAAAGGGTCAAAACGTGTTTTTCAGCAGAAATAAACATGTTTCTGCAAGTTTGGTCAACCCCATGTAAGTTATGGGGCAGTAACATCACACTTTTGAAAACGTGTTTTTCAGCCCGAAATAAGCACGTTTTTTCAGACAACTGAATCTCCTTGTAACAGCAAGGCTCAGAAGAGCCCACACACTCAGCCCTTAACCCCAGTGTACAGAAAGTGTCAAAACGTGTTTTTCAGCAGAAATAAACATGTTTCTGCAAGTTTGGTCAACCCCATGTAAGTTATGGGGCAGTAACATCACACTTTTGAAAACGTGTTTTTCAGCCCGAAATAAACGCGTTTTTTCAGACAACTGAATCTCCTTGTAACAGCAAGGCTCAGAGGAGCCCACACACTCAGCCCTTAACCCCAGTGTACAGAAAGTGTCAAAACGTGTTTTTCAGCAGAAATAAACATGTTTCTGCAAGTTTGGTCAACCCCATGTAAGTTATGGGGCAGTAACATCACACTTTTGAAAACGTGTTTTTCAGCCCGAAATAAGCACGTTTTTTCAGACAACTGAATCTCCTTGTAGCAGCAAGGCTCAGAAGAGCCCACACACTCAGCCCTTAACCCCAGTGTGCAGAAAGGGTCAAAACGTGTTTTTCAGCAGAAATAAACATGTTTCTGCAAGTTTGGTCAACCCCATGTAAGTTATGGGGCAGTAACATCACACTTTTGAAAACGTGTTTTTCAGCCCGAAATAAACGCGTTTTTTCAGACAACTGAATCTCCTTGTAACAGCAAGGCTCAGAAGAGCCCACACACTCAGCCCTTAACCCCAGTGTACAGAAAGTGTCAAAACGTGTTTTTCAGCAGAAATAAACATGTTTCTGCAAGTTTGGTCAACCCCATGTAAGTTATGGGGCAGTAACATCACACTTTTGAAAACGTGTTTTTCAGCCCGAAATAAGCACGTTTTTTCAGACAACTGAATCTCCTTGTAACAGCAAGGCTCAGAAGAGCCCACACACTCAGCCCTTAACCCCAGTGTACAGAAAGTGTCAAAACGTGTTTTTCAGCAGAAATAAACATGTTTCTGCAAGTTTGGTCAACCCCATGTAAGTTATGGGGCAGTAACATCACACTTTTGAAAACGTGTTTTTCAGCCCGAAATAAACGCGTTTTTTCAGACAACTGAATCTCCTTGTAGCAGCAAGGCTCAGAAGAGCCCACACACTCAGCCCTTAACCCCAGTGTGCAGAAAGGGTCAAAACGTGTTTTTCAGCAGAAATAAACATGTTTCTGCAAGTTTGGTCAACCCCATGTAAGTTATGGGGCAGTAACATCACACTTTTGAAAACGTGTTTTTCAGCCCGAAATAAACGCGTTTTTTCAGACAACTGAATCTCCTTGTAACAGCAAGGCTCAGAAGAGCCCACACACTCAGCCCTTAACCCCAGTGTGCAGAAAGGGTCAAAACGTGTTTTTCAGCAGAAATAAACATGTTTCTGCAAGTTTGGTCAACCCCATGTAAGTTATGGGGCAGTAACATCACACTTTTCAAAACGTGTTTTTCAGCCCGAAATAAGCGCGTTTTTTCAGACAACTGAATCTCCTTGTAACAGCAAGGCTCAGAAGAGCCCACACACTCAGCCCTTAACCCCAGTGTGCAGAAAGGGTCAAAACGTGTTTTTCAGCAGAAATAAACATGTTTCTGCAAGTTTGGTCAACCCCATGTAAGTTATGGGGCAGTAACATCACACTTTTGAAAACGTGTTTTTCAGCCCGAAATAAGCACGTTTTTTCAGACAACTGAATCTCCTTGTAACAGCAAGGCTCAGAAGAGCCCACACACTCAGCCCTTAACCCCAGTGTACAGAAAGTGTCAAAACGTGTTTTTCAGCAGAAATAAACATGTTTCTGCAAGTTTGGTCAACCCCATGTAAGTTATGGGGCAGTAACATCAC
The DNA here is from genome assembly GCF_040954835.1 of Lepisosteus oculatus. Taxonomy (NCBI): domain Eukaryota; kingdom Metazoa; phylum Chordata; class Actinopteri; order Semionotiformes; family Lepisosteidae; genus Lepisosteus; species Lepisosteus oculatus. The sequence continues at coordinate 23,287 of NW_027168292.1, forward strand.
ACTTTTGAAAACGTGTTTTTCAGCCCGAAATAAACGCGTTTTTTCAGACAACTGAATCTCCTTGTAACAGCAAGGCTCAGAAGAGCCCACACACTCAGCCCTTAACCCCAGTGTACAGAAAGTGTCAAAACGTGTTTTTCAGCAGAAATAAACATGTTTCTGCAAGTTTGGTCAACCCCATGTAAGTTATGGGGCAGTAACATCACACTTTTGAAAACGTGTTTTTCAGCCCGAAATAAACGCGTTTTTTCAGACAACTGAATCTCCTTGTAACAGCAAGGCTCAGAAGAGCCCACACACTCAGCCCTTAACCCCAGTGTACAGAAAGTGTCAAAACGTGTTTTTCAGCAGAAATAAACATGTTTCTGCAAGTTTGGTCAACCCCATGTAAGTTATGGGGCAGTAACATCACACTTTTGAAAACGTGTTTTTCAGCCCGAAATAAACGCGTTTTTTCAGACAACTGAATCTCCTTGTAACAGCAAGGCTCAGAAGAGCCCACACACTCAGCCCTTAACCCCAGTGTGCAGAAAGGGTCAAAACGTGTTTTTCAGCAGAAATAAACATGTTTCTGCAAGTTTGGTCAACCCCATGTAAGTTATGGGGCAGTAACATCACACTTTTGAAAACGTGTTTTTCAGCCCGAAATAAGCACGTTTTTTCAGACAACTGAATCTCCTTGTAGCAGCAAGGCTCAGAAGAGCCCACACACTCAGCCCTTAACCCCAGTGTACAGAAAGTGTCAAAACGTGTTTTTCAGCAGAAATAAACATGTTTCTGCAAGTTTGGTCAACCCCATGTAAGTTATGGGGCAGTAACATCACACTTTTGAAAACGTGTTTTTCAGCCCGAAATAAGAACGTTTTTTCAGACAACTGAATCTCCTTGTAACAGCAAGGCTCAGAAGAGCCCACACACTCAGCCCTTAACCCCAGTGTACAGAAAGTGTCAAAACGTGTTTTTCAGCAGAAATAAACATGTTTCTGCAAGTTTGGTCAACCCCATGTAAGTTATGGGGCAGTAACATCACACTTTTGAAAACGTGTTTTTCAGCCCGAAATAAACGCGTTTTTTCAGACAACTGAATCTCCTTGTAACAGCAAGGCTCAGAAGAGCCCACACACTCAGCCCTTAACCCCAGTGTACAGAAAGTGTCAAAACGTGTTTTTCAGCAGAAATAAACATGTTTCTGCAAGTTTGGTCAACCCCATGTAAGTTATGGGGCAGTAACATCACACTTTTGAAAACGTGTTTTTCAGCCCGAAATAAACGCGTTTTTTCAGACAACTGAATCTCCTTGTAACAGCAAGGCTCAGAGGAGCCCACACACTCAGCCCTTAACCCCAGTGTACAGAAAGTGTCAAAACGTGTTTTTCAGCAGAAATAAACATGTTTCTGCAAGTTTGGTCAACCCCATGTAAGTTATGGGGCAGTAACATCACACTTTTGAAAACGTGTTTTTCAGCCCGAAATAAGCACGTTTTTTCAGACAACTGAATCTCCTTGTAGCAGCAAGGCTCAGAAGAGCCCACACACTCAGCCCTTAACCCCAGTGTGCAGAAAGGGTCAAAACGTGTTTTTCAGCAGAAATAAACATGTTTCTGCAAGTTTGGTCAACCCCATGTAAGTTATGGGGCAGTAACATCACACTTTTGAAAACGTGTTTTTCAGCCCGAAATAAACGCGTTTTTTCAGACAACTGAATCTCCTTGTAACAGCAAGGCTCAGAAGAGCCCACACACTCAGCCCTTAACCCCAGTGTACAGAAAGTGTCAAAACGTGTTTTTCAGCAGAAATAAACATGTTTCTGCAAGTTTGGTCAACCCCATGTAAGTTATGGGGCAGTAACATCACACTTTTGAAAACGTGTTTTTCAGCCCGAAATAAGCACGTTTTTTCAGACAACTGAATCTCCTTGTAACAGCAAGGCTCAGAAGAGCCCACACACTCAGCCCTTAACCCCAGTGTACAGAAAGTGTCAAAACGTGTTTTTCAGCAGAAATAAACATGTTTCTGCAAGTTTGGTCAACCCCATGTAAGTTATGGGGCAGTAACATCACACTTTTGAAAACGTGTTTTTCAGCCCGAAATAAACGCGTTTTTTCAGACAACTGAATCTCCTTGTAACAGCAAGGCTCAGAAGAGCCCACACACTCAGCCCTTAACCCCAGTGTGCAGAAAGGGTCAAAACGTGTTTTTCAGCAGAAATAAACATGTTTCTGCAAGTTTGGTCAACCCCATGTAAGTTATGGGGCAGTAACATCACACTTTTGAAAACGTGTTTTTCAGCCCGAAATAAACGCGTTTTTTCAGACAACTGAATCTCCTTGTAACAGCAAGGCTCAGAAGAGCCCACACACTCAGCCCTTAACCCCAGTGTGCAGAAAGGGTCAAAACGTGTTTTTCAGCAGAAATAAACATGTTTCTGCAAGTTTGGTCAACCCCATGTAAGTTATGGGGCAGTAACATCACACTTTTCAAAACGTGTTTTTCAGCCCGAAATAAGCGCGTTTTTTCAGACAACTGAATCTCCTTGTAACAGCAAGGCTCAGAAGAGCCCACACACTCAGCCCTTAACCCCAGTGTGCAGAAAGGGTCAAAACGTGTTTTTCAGCAGAAATAAACATGTTTCTGCAAGTTTGGTCAACCCCATGTAAGTTATGGGGCAGTAACATCACACTTTTGAAAACGTGTTTTTCAGCCCGAAATAAGCACGTTTTTTCAGACAACTGAATCTCCTTGTAGCAGCAAGGCTCAGAAGAGCCCACACACTCAGCCCTTAACCCCAGTGTACAGAAAGTGTCAAAACGTGTTTTTCAGCAGAAATAAACATGTTTCTGCAAGTTTGGTCAACCCCATGTAAGTTATGGGGCAGTAACATCACACTTTTGAAAACGTGTTTTTCAGCCCGAAATTAGCACGTTTTTTCAGACAACTGAATCTCCTTGTAGCAGCAAGGCTCAGAAGAGCCCACACACTCAGCCCTTAACCCCAGTGTGCAGAAAGGGTCAAAACGTGTTTTTCAGCAGAAATAAACATGTTTCTGCAAGTTTGGTCAACCCCATGTAAGTTATGGGGCAGTAACATCACACTTTTGAAAACGTGTTTTTCAGCCCGAAATAAACGCGTTTTTTCAGACAACTGAATCTCCTTGTAACAGCAAGGCTCAGAAGAGCCCACACACTCAGCCCTTAACCCCAGTGTACAGAAAGTGTCAAAACGTGTTTTTCAGCAGAAATAAACATGTTTCTGCAAGTTTGGTCAACCCCATGTAAGTTATGGGGCAGTAACATCACACTTTTGAAAACGTGTTTTTCAGCCCGAAATAAGCACGTTTTTTCAGACAACTGAATCTCCTTGTAACAGCAAGGCTCAGAAGAGCCCACACACTCAGCCCTTAACCCCAGTGTACAGAAAGTGTCAAAACGTGTTTTTCAGCAGAAATAAACATGTTTCTGCAAGTTTGGTCAACCCCATGTAAGTTATGGGGCAGTAACATCACACTTTTGAAAACGTGTTTTTCAGCCCGAAATAAACGCGTTTTTTCAGACAACTGAATCTCCTTGTAACAGCAAGGCTTAGAAGAGCCCACACACTCAGCCCTTAACCCCAGTGTGCAGAAAGTGTCAAAACGTGTTTTTCAGCAGAAATAAACATGTTTCTGCAAGTTTGGTCAACCCCATATAAGTTATGGGGCAGTAACATCACACGTTTCAAAACGTGTTTTTCAGCCCGAAATAAGCGCGTTTTTTCAGACAACTGAATCTCCTTGTAACAGCAAGGCTCAGAAGAGCCCACACACTCAGCCCTTAACCCCAGTGTGCAGAAAGGGTCAAAACGTGTTTTTCAGCAGAAATAAACATGTTTCTGCAAGTTTGGTCAACCCCATGCAAGTTATGGGGCAGTAACATCACACTTTTGAAAACGTGTTTTTCAGCCCGAAATAAGCACGTTTTTTCAGACAACTGAATCTCCTTGTAACAGCAAGGCTCAGAAGAGCCCACACACTCAGCCCTTAACCCCAGTGTACAGAAAGTGTCAAAACGTGTTTTTCAGCAGAAATAAACATGTTTCTGCAAGTTTGGTCAACCCCATGTAAGTTATGGGGCAGTAACATCACACTTTTGAAAACGTGTTTTTCAGCCCGAAATAAACGCGTTTTTTCAGACAACTGAATCTCCTTGTAACAGCAAGGCTCAGAAGAGCCCACACACTCAGCCCTTAACCCCAGTGTACAGAAAGTGTCAAAACGTGTTTTTCAGCAGAAATAAACATGTTTCTGCAAGTTTGGTCAACCCCATGTAAGTTATGGGGCAGTAACATCACACTTTTGAAAACGTGTTTTTCAGCCCGAAATAAACGCGTTTTTTCAGACAACTGAATCTCCTTGTAACAGCAAGGCTCAGAAGAGCCCACACACTCAGCCCTTAACCCCAGTGTACAGAAAGTGTCAAAACGTGTTTTTCAGCAGAAATAAACATGTTTCTGCAAGTTTGGTCAACCCCATGTAAGTTATGGGGCAGTAACATCACACTTTTGAAAACGTGTTTTTCAGCCCGAAATAAACGCGTTTTTTCAGACAACTGAATCTCCTTGTAACAGCAAGGCTCAGAAGAGCCCACACACTCAGCCCTTAACCCCAGTGTGCAGAAAGGGTCAAAACGTGTTTTTCAGCAGAAATAAACATGTTTCTGCAAGTTTGGTCAACCCCATGTAAGTTATGGGGCAGTAACATCACACTTTTGAAAACGTGTTTTTCAGCCCGAAATAAGCACGTTTTTTCAGACAACTGAATCTCCTTGTAGCAGCAAGGCTCAGAAGAGCCCACACACTCAGCCCTTAACCCCAGTGTACAGAAAGTGTCAAAACGTGTTTTTCAGCAGAAATAAACATGTTTCTGCAAGTTTGGTCAACCCCATGTAAGTTATGGGGCAGTAACATCACACTTTTGAAAACGTGTTTTTCAGCCCGAAATAAGCACGTTTTTTCAGACAACTGAATCTCCTTGTAACAGCAAGGCTCAGAAGAGCCCACACACTCAGCCCTTAACCCCAGTGTACAGAAAGTGTCAAAACGTGTTTTTCAGCAGAAATAAACATGTTTCTGCAAGTTTGGTCAACCCCATGTAAGTTATGGGGCAGTAACATCACACTTTTGAAAACGTGTTTTTCAGCCCGAAATAAACGCGTTTTTTCAGACAACTGAATCTCCTTGTAACAGCAAGGCTCAGAAGAGCCCACACACTCAGCCCTTAACCCCAGTGTACAGAAAGTGTCAAAACGTGTTTTTCAGCAGAAATAAACATGTTTCTGCAAGTTTGGTCAACCCCATGTAAGTTATGGGGCAGTAACATCACACTTTTGAAAACGTGTTTTTCAGCCCGAAATAAACGCGTTTTTTCAGACAACTGAATCTCCTTGTAACAGCAAGGCTCAGAGGAGCCCACACACTCAGCCCTTAACCCCAGTGTGCAGAAAGGGTCAAAACGTGTTTTTCAGCAGAAATAAACATGTTTCTGCAAGTTTGGTCAACCCCATGTAAGTTATGGGGCAGTAACATCACACTTTTGAAAACGTGTTTTTCAGCCCGAAATAAACGCGTTTTTTCAGACAACTGAATCTCCTTGTAACAGCAAGGCTCAGAAGAGCCCACACACTCAGCCCTTAACCCCAGTGTACAGAAAGTGTCAAAACGTGTTTTTCAGCAGAAATAAACATGTTTCTGCAAGTTTGGTCAACCCCATGTAAGTTATGGGGCAGTAACATCACACTTTTGAAAACGTGTTTTTCAGCCCGAAATAAGCACGTTTTTTCAGACAACTGAATCTCCTTGTAACAGCAAGGCTCAGAAGAGCCCACACACTCAGCCCTTAACCCCAGTGTACAGAAAGTGTCAAAACGTGTTTTTCAGCAGAAATAAACATGTTTCTGCAAGTTTGGTCAACCCCATGTAAGTTATGGGGCAGTAACATCACACTTTTGAAAACGTGTTTTTCAGCCCGAAATAAACGCGTTTTTTCAGACAACTGAATCTCCTTGTAGCAGCAAGGCTCAGAAGAGCCCACACACTCAGCCCTTAACCCCAGTGTGCAGAAAGGGTCAAAACGTGTTTTTCAGCAGAAATAAACATGTTTCTGCAAGTTTGGTCAACCCCATGTAAGTTATGGGGCAGTAACATCACACTTTTGAAAACGTGTTTTTCAGCCCGAAATAAACGCGTTTTTTCAGACAACTGAATCTCCTTGTAACAGCAAGGCTCAGAAGAGCCCACACACTCAGCCCTTAACCCCAGTGTGCAGAAAGGGTCAAAACGTGTTTTTCAGCAGAAATAAACATGTTTCTGCAAGTTTGGTCAACCCCATGTAAGTTATGGGGCAGTAACATCACACTTTTCAAAACGTGTTTTTCAGCCCGAAATAAGCGCGTTTTTTCAGACAACTGAATCTCCTTGTAACAGCAAGGCTCAGAAGAGCCCACACACTCAGCCCTTAACCCCAGTGTGCAGAAAGGGTCAAAACGTGTTTTTCAGCAGAAATAAACATGTTTCTGCAAGTTTGGTCAACCCCATGTAAGTTATGGGGCAGTAACATCACACTTTTGAAAACGTGTTTTTCAGCCCGAAATAAGCACGTTTTTTCAGACAACTGAATCTCCTTGTAACAGCAAGGCTCAGAAGAGCCCACACACTCAGCCCTTAACCCCAGTGTACAGAAAGTGTCAAAACGTGTTTTTCAGCAGAAATAAACATGTTTCTGCAAGTTTGGTCAACCCCATGTAAGTTATGGGGCAGTAACATCACACTTTTGAAAACGTGTTTTTCAGCCCGAAATAAACGCGTTTTTTCAGACAACTGAATCTCCTTGTAACAGCAAGGCTCAGAAGAGCCCACACACTCAGCCCTTAACCCCAGTGTACAGAAAGTGTCAAAACGTGTTTTTCAGCAGAAATAAACATGTTTCTGCAAGTTTGGTCAACCCCATGTAAGTTATGGGGCAGTAACATCACACTTTTGAAAACGTGTTTTTCAGCCCGAAATAAACGCGTTTTTTCAGACAACTGAATCTCCTTGTAACAGCAAGGCTCAGAAGAGCCCACACACTCAGCCCTTAACCCCAGTGTACAGAAAGTGTCAAAACGTGTTTTTCAGCAGAAATAAACATGTTTCTGCAAGTTTGGTCAACCCCATGTAAGTTATGGGGCAGTAACATCACACTTTTGAAAACGTGTTTTTCAGCCCGAAATAAACGCGTTTTTTCAGACAACTGAATCTCCTTGTAACAGCAAGGCTCAGAAGAGCCCACACACTCAGCCCTTAACCCCAGTGTGCAGAAAGGGTCAAAACGTGTTTTTCAGCAGAAATAAACATGTTTCTGCAAGTTTGGTCAACCCCATGTAAGTTATGGGGCAGTAACATCACACTTTTGAAAACGTGTTTTTCAGCCCGAAATAAGCACGTTTTTTCAGACAACTGAATCTCCTTGTAGCAGCAAGGCTCAGAAGAGCCCACACACTCAGCCCTTAACCCCAGTGTACAGAAAGTGTCAAAACGTGTTTTTCAGCAGAAATAAACATGTTTCTGCAAGTTTGGTCAACCCCATGTAAGTTATGGGGCAGTAACATCACACTTTTGAAAACGTGTTTTTCAGCCCGAAATAAGCACGTTTTTTCAGACAACTGAATCTCCTTGTAACAGCAAGGCTCAGAAGAGCCCACACACTCAGCCCTTAACCCCAGTGTGCAGAAAGTGTCAAAACGTGTTTTTCAGCAGAAATAAACATGTTTCTGCAAGTTTGGTCAACCCCATGTAAGTTATGGGGCAGTAACATCACACTTTTGAAAACGTGTTTTTCAGCCCGAAATAAACGCGTTTTTTCAGACAACTGAATCTCCTTGTAACAGCAAGGCTCAGAAGAGCCCACACACTCAGCCCTTAACCCCAGTGTACAGAAAGTGTCAAAACGTGTTTTTCAGCAGAAATAAACATGTTTCTGCAAGTTTGGTCAACCCCATGTAAGTTATGGGGCAGTAACATCACACTTTTGAAAACGTGTTTTTCAGCCCGAAATAAACGCGTTTTTTCAGACAACTGAATCTCCTTGTAACAGCAAGGCTCAGAGGAGCCCACACACTCAGCCCTTAACCCCAGTGTACAGAAAGTGTCAAAACGTGTTTTTCAGCAGAAATAAACATGTTTCTGCAAGTTTGGTCAACCCCATGTAAGTTATGGGGCAGTAACATCACACTTTTGAAAACGTGTTTTTCAGCCCGAAATAAGCACGTTTTTTCAGACAACTGAATCTCCTTGTAGCAGCAAGGCTCAGAAGAGCCCACACACTCAGCCCTTAACCCCAGTGTGCAGAAAGGGTCAAAACGTGTTTTTCAGCAGAAATAAACATGTTTCTGCAAGTTTGGTCAACCCCATGTAAGTTATGGGGCAGTAACATCACACTTTTGAAAACGTGTTTTTCAGCCCGAAATAAACGCGTTTTTTCAGACAACTGAATCTCCTTGTAACAGCAAGGCTCAGAAGAGCCCACACACTCAGCCCTTAACCCCAGTGTACAGAAAGTGTCAAAACGTGTTTTTCAGCAGAAATAAACATGTTTCTGCAAGTTTGGTCAACCCCATGTAAGTTATGGGGCAGTAACATCACACTTTTGAAAACGTGTTTTTCAGCCCGAAATAAGCACGTTTTTTCAGACAACTGAATCTCCTTGTAACAGCAAGGCTCAGAAGAGCCCACACACTCAGCCCTTAACCCCAGTGTACAGAAAGTGTCAAAACGTGTTTTTCAGCAGAAATAAACATGTTTCTGCAAGTTTGGTCAACCCCATGTAAGTTATGGGGCAGTAACATCACACTTTTGAAAACGTGTTTTTCAGCCCGAAATAAACGCGTTTTTTCAGACAACTGAATCTCCTTGTAACAGCAAGGCTCAGAAGAGCCCACACACTCAGCCCTTAACCCCAGTGTGCAGAAAGGGTCAAAACGTGTTTTTCAGCAGAAATAAACATGTTTCTGCAAGTTTGGTCAACCCCATGTAAGTTATGGGGCAGTAACATCACACTTTTGAAAACGTGTTTTTCAGCCCGAAATAAACGCGTTTTTTCAGACAACTGAATCTCCTTGTAACAGCAAGGCTCAGAAGAGCCCACACACTCAGCCCTTAACCCCAGTGTGCAGAAAGGGTCAAAACGTGTTTTTCAGCAGAAATAAACATGTTTCTGCAAGTTTGGTCAACCCCATGTAAGTTATGGGGCAGTAACATCACACTTTTCAAAACGTGTTTTTCAGCCCGAAATAAGCGCGTTTTTTCAGACAACTGAATCTCCTTGTAACAGCAAGGCTCAGAAGAGCCCACACACTCAGCCCTTAACCCCAGTGTGCAGAAAGGGTCAAAACGTGTTTTTCAGCAGAAATAAACATGTTTCTGCAAGTTTGGTCAACCCCATGTAAGTTATGGGGCAGTAACATCACACTTTTGAAAACGTGTTTTTCAGCCCGAAATAAGCACGTTTTTTCAGACAACTGAATCTCCTTGTAACAGCAAGGCTCAGAAGAGCCCACACACTCAGCCCTTAACCCCAGTGTACAGAAAGTGTCAAAACGTGTTTTTCAGCAGAAATAAACATGTTTCTGCAAGTTTGGTCAACCCCATGTAAGTTATGGGGCAGTAACATCACACTTTTGAAAACGTGTTTTTCAGCCCGAAATAAACGCGTTTTTTCAGACAACTGAATCTCCTTGTAACAGCAAGGCTCAGAAGAGCCCACACACTCAGCCCTTAACCCCAGTGTACAGAAAGTGTCAAAACGTGTTTTTCAGCAGAAATAAACATGTTTCTGCAAGTTTGGTCAACCCCATGTAAGTTATGGGGCAGTAACATCACACTTTTGAAAACGTGTTTTTCAGCCCGAAATAAACGCGTTTTTTCAGACAACTGAATCTCCTTGTAACAGCAAGGCTCAGAAGAGCCCACACACTCAGCCCTTAACCCCAGTGTACAGAAAGTGTCAAAACGTGTTTTTCAGCAGAAATAAACATGTTTCTGCAAGTTTGGTCAACCCCATGTAAGTTATGGGGCAGTAACATCACACTTTTGAAAACGTGTTTTTCAGCCCGAAATAAACGCGTTTTTTCAGACAACTGAATCTCCTTGTAACAGCAAGGCTCAGAAGAGCCCACACACTCAGCCCTTAACCCCAGTGTGCAGAAAGGGTCAAAACGTGTTTTTCAGCAGAAATAAACATTGTTTCTGCAAGTTTGGTCAACCCCATGTAAGTTATGGGGCAGTAACATCACACTTTTGAAAACGTGTTTTTCAGCCCGAAATAAGCACGTTTTTTCAGACAACTGAATCTCCTTGTAGCAGCAAGGCTCAGAAGAGCCCACACACTCAGCCCTTAACCCCAGTGTACAGAAAGTGTCAAAACGTGTTTTTCAGCAGAAATAAACATGTTTCTGCAAGTTTGGTCAACCCCATGTAAGTTATGGGGCAGTAACATCACACTTTTGAAAACGTGTTTTTCAGCCCGAAATAAGCACGTTTTTTCAGACAACTGAATCTCCTTGTAACAGCAAGGCTCAGAAGAGCCCACACACTCAGCCCTTAACCCCAGTGTGCAGAAAGTGTCAAAACGTGTTTTTCAGCAGAAATAAACATGTTTCTGCAAGTTTGGTCAACCCCATGTAAGTTATGGGGCAGTAACATCACACTTTTGAAAACGTGTTTTTCAGCCCGAAATAAACGCGTTTTTTCAGACAACTGAATCTCCTTGTAACAGCAAGGCTCAGAAGAGCCCACACACTCAGCCCTTAACCCCAGTGTACAGAAAGTGTCAAAACGTGTTTTTCAGCAGAAATAAACATGTTTCTGCAAGTTTGGTCAACCCCATGTAAGTTATGGGGCAGTAACATCACACTTTTGAAAACGTGTTTTTCAGCCCGAAATAAACGCGTTTTTTCAGACAACTGAATCTCCTTGTAACAGCAAGGCTCAGAGGAGCCCACACACTCAGCCCTTAACCCCAGTGTACAGAAAGTGTCAAAACGTGTTTTTCAGCAGAAATAAACATGTTTCTGCAAGTTTGGTCAACCCCATGTAAGTTATGGGGCAGTAACATCACACTTTTGAAAACGTGTTTTTCAGCCCGAAATAAGCACGTTTTTTCAGACAACTGAATCTCCTTGTAGCAGCAAGGCTCAGAAGAGCCCACACACTCAGCCCTTAACCCCAGTGTGCAGAAAGGGTCAAAACGTGTTTTTCAGCAGAAATAAACATGTTTCTGCAAGTTTGGTCAACCCCATGTAAGTTATGGGGCAGTAACATCACACTTTTGAAAACGTGTTTTTCAGCCCGAAATAAACGCGTTTTTTCAGACAACTGAATCTCCTTGTAACAGCAAGGCTCAGAAGAGCCCACACACTCAGCCCTTAACCCCAGTGTACAGAAAGTGTCAAAACGTGTTTTTCAGCAGAAATAAACATGTTTCTGCAAGTTTGGTCAACCCCATGTAAGTTATGGGGCAGTAACATCACACTTTTGAAAACGTGTTTTTCAGCCCGAAATAAGCACGTTTTTTCAGACAACTGAATCTCCTTGTAACAGCAAGGCTCAGAAGAGCCCACACACTCAGCCCTTAACCCCAGTGTACAGAAAGTGTCAAAACGTGTTTTTCAGCAGAAATAAACATGTTTCTGCAAGTTTGGTCAACCCCATGTAAGTTATGGGGCAGTAACATCACACTTTTGAAAACGTGTTTTTCAGCCCGTAATAAACGCGTTTTTTCAGACAACTGAATCTCCTTGTAACAGCAAGGCTCAGAAGAGCCCACACACTCAGCCCTTAACCCCAGTGTGCAGAAAGGGTCAAAACGTGTTTTTCAGCAGAAATAAACATGTTTCTGCAAGTTTGGTCAACCCCATGTAAGTTATGGGGCAGTAACATCACACTTTTGAAAACGTGTTTTTCAGCCCGAAATAAACGCGTTTTTTCAGACAACTGAATCTCCTTGTAACAGCAAGGCTCAGAAGAGCCCACACACTCAGCCCTTAACCCCAGTGTGCAGAAAGGGTCAAAACGTGTTTTTCAGCAGAAATAAACATGTTTCTGCAAGTTTGGTCAACCCCATGTAAGTTATGGGGCAGTAACATCACACTTTTCAAAACGTGTTTTTCAGCCCGAAATAAGCGCGTTTTTTCAGACAACTGAATCTCCTTGTAACAGCAAGGCTCAGAAGAGCCCACACACTCAGCCCTTAACCCCAGTGTGCAGAAAGGGTCAAAACGTGTTTTTCAGCAGAAATAAACATGTTTCTGCAAGTTTGGTCAACCCCATGTAAGTTATGGGGCAGTAACATCACACTTTTGAAAACGTGTTTTTCAGCCCGAAATAAGCACGTTTTTTCAGACAACTGAATCTCCTTGTAGCAGCAAGGCTCAGAAGAGCCCACACACTCAGCCCTTAACCCCAGTGTACAGAAAGTGTCAAAACGTGTTTTTCAGCAGAAATAAACATGTTTCTGCAAGTTTGGTCAACCCCATGTAAGTTATGGGGCAGTAACATCACACTTTTGAAAACGTGTTTTTCAGCCCGAAATAAGCACGTTTTTTCAGACAACTGAATCTCCTTGTAGCAGCAAGGCTCAGAAGAGCCCACACACTCAGCCCTTAACCCCAGTGTGCAGAAAGGGTCAAAACGTGTTTTTCAGCAGAAATAAACATGTTTCTGCAAGTTTGGTCAACCCCATGTAAGTTATGGGGCAGTAACATCACACTTTTGAAAACGTGTTTTTCAGCCCGAAATAAACGCGTTTTTTTCAGACAACTGAATCTCCTTGTAACAGCAAGGCTCAGAAGAGCCCACACACTCAGCCCTTAACCCCAGTGTACAGAAAGTGTCAAAACGTGTTTTTCAGCAGAAATAAACATGTTTCTGCAAGTTTGGTCAACCCCATGTAAGTTATGGGGCAGTAACATCACACTTTTGAAAACGTGTTTTTCAGCCCGAAATAAGCACGTTTTTTCAGACAACTGAATCTCCTTGTAACAGCAAGGCTCAGAAGAGCCCACACACTCAGCCCTTAACCCCAGTGTACAGAAAGTGTCAAAACGTGTTTTTCAGCAGAAATAAACATGTTTCTGCAAGTTTGGTCAACCCCATGTAAGTTATGGGGCAGTAACATCACACTTTTGAAAACGTGTTTTTCAGCCCGAAATAAACGCGTTTTTTTCAGACAACTGAATCTCCTTGTAACAGCAAGGCTCAGAAGAGCCCACACACTCAGCCCTTAACCCCAGTGTGCAGAAAGGGTCAAAACGTGTTTTTCAGCAGAAATAAACATGTTTCTGCAAGTTTGGTCAACCCCATGTAAGTTATGGGGCAGTAACATCACACTTTTCAAAACGTGTTTTTCAGCCCGAAATAAGCGCGTTTTTTCAGACAACTGAATCTCCTTGTAACAGCAAGGCTCAGAAGAGCCCACACACTCAGCCCTTAACCCCAGTGTGCAGAAAGGGTCAAAACGTGTTTTTCAGCAGAAATAAACATGTTTCTGCAAGTTTGGTCAACCCCATGTAAGTTATGGGGCAGTAACATCACACTTTTGAAAACGTGTTTTTCAGCCCGAAATAAGCACGTTTTTTCAGACAACTGAATCTCCTTGTAGCAGCAAGGCTCAGAAGAGCCCACACACTCAGCCCTTAACCCCAGTGTACAGAAAGTGTCAAAACGTGTTTTTCAGCAGAAATAAACATGTTTCTGCAAGTTTGGTCAACCCCATGAAAGTTATGGGGCAGTAACATCACACTTTTGAAAACGTGTTTTTCAGCCCGAAATAAACGCGTTTTTTCAGACAACTGAATCTCCTTGTAACAGCAAGGCTTAGAAGAGCCCACACACTCAGCCCTTAACCCCAGTGTGCAGAAAGTGTCAAAACGTGTTTTTCAGCAGAAATAAACATGTTTCTGCAAGTTTGGTCAACCCCATGTAAGTTATGGGGCAGTAACATCACACGTTTCAAAACGTGTTTTTCAGCCCGAAATAAGCGCGTTTTTTCAGACAACTGAATCTCCTTGTAACAGCAAGGCTCAGAAGAGCCCACACACTCAGCCCTTAACCCCAGTGTACAGAAAGTGTCAAAACGTGTTTTTCAGCAGAAATAAAACATGTTTCTGCAAGTTTGGTCAACCCCATGTAAGTTATGGGGCAGTAACATCACACTTTTGAAAACGTGTTTTTTCAGCCCGAAATAAACGCGTTTTTTCAGACAACTGAATCTCCTTGTAACAGCAAGGCTCAGAAGAGCCCACACACTCAGCCCTTAACCCCAGTGTACAGAAAGTGTCAAAACGTGTTTTTCAGCAGAAATAAACATGTTTCTGCAAGTTTGGTCAACCCCATGTAAGTTATGGGGCAGTAACATCACACTTTTGAAAACGTGTTTTTCAGCCCGAAATAAACGCGTTTTTTCAGACAACTGAATCTCCTTGTAACAGCAAGGCTCAGAAGAGCCCACACACTCAGCCCTTAACCCCAGTGTACAGAAAGTGTCAAAACGTGTTTTTCAGCAGAAATAAACATGTTTCTGCAAGTTTGGTCAACCCCATGTAAGTTATGGGGCAGTAACATCACACTTTTGAAAACGTGTTTTTCAGCCCGAAATAAACGCGTTTTTTCAGACAACTGAATCTCCTTGTAACAGCAAGGCTCAGAAGAGCCCACACACTCAGCCCTTAACCCCAGTGTGCAGAAAGGGTCAAAACGTGTTTTTCAGCAGAAATAAACATGTTTCTGCAAGTTTGGTCAACCCCATGTAAGTTATGGGGCAGTAACATCACACTTTTGAAAACGTGTTTTTCAGCCCGAAATAAACGCGTTTTTCAGACAACTGAATCTCCTTGTAACAGCAAGGCTCAGAAGAGCCCACACACTCAGCCCTTAACCCCAGTGTACAGAAAGTGTCAAAACGTGTTTTTCAGCAGAAATAAACATGTTTCTGCAAGTTTGGTCAACCCCATGTAAGTTATGGGGCAGTAACATCACACTTTTGAAAACGTGTTTTTCAGCCCGAAATAAGCACGTTTTTTCAGACAACTGAATCTCCTTGTAACAGCAAGGCTCAGAAGAGCCCACACACTCAGCCCTTAACCCCAGTGTACAGAAAGTGTCAAAACGTGTTTTTCAGCAGAAATAAACATGTTTCTGCAAGTTTGGTCAACCCCATGTAAGTTATGGGGCAGTAACATCACACTTTTGAAAACGTGTTTTTCAGCCCGAAATAAACGCGTTTTTTCAGACAACTGAATCTCCTTGTAACAGCAAGGCTCAGAAGAGCCCACACACTCAGCCCTTAACCCCAGTGTGCAGAAAGGGTCAAAACGTGTTTTTCAGCAGAAATAAACATGTTTCTGCAAGTTTGGTCAACCCCATGTAAGTTATGGGGCAGTAACATCACACTTTTCAAAACGTGTTTTTCAGCCCGAAATAAGCGCGTTTTTTCAGACAACTGAATCTCCTTGTAACAGCAAGGCTCAGAAGAGCCCACACACTCAGCCCTTAACCCCAGTGTGCAGAAAGGGTCAAAACGTGTTTTTCAGCAGAAATAAACATGTTTCTGCAAGTTTGGTCAACCCCATGTAAGTTATGGGCAGTAACATCACACTTTTGAAAACGTGTTTTTCAGCCCGAAATAAGCACGTTTTTTCAGACAACTGAATCTCCTTGTAGCAGCAAGGCTCAGAAGAGCCCACACACTCAGCCTTAACCCCAGTGTACAGAAAGTGTCAAAACGTGTTTTTCAGCAGAAATAAACATGTTTCTGCAAGTTTGGTCAACCCCATGAAAGTTATGGGGCAGTAACATCACACTTTTGAAAACGTGTTTTTCAGCCCGAAATAAACGCGTTTTTTCAGACAACTGAATCTCCTTGTAACAGCAAGGCTTAGAAGAGCCCACACACTCAGCCCTTAACCCCAGTGTGCAGAAAGTGTCAAAACGTGTTTTTCAGCAGAAATAAACATGTTTCTGCAAGTTTGGTCAACCCCATGTAAGTTATGGGGCAGTAACATCACACGTTTCAAAACGTGTTTTTCAGCCCGAAATAAGCGCGTTTTTTCAGACAACTGAATCTCCTTGTAACAGCAAGGCTCAGAAGAGCCCACACACTCAGCCCTTAACCCCAGTGTGCAGAAAGGGTCAAAACGTGTTTTTCAGCAGAAATAAACATGTTTCTGCAAGTTTGGTCAACCCCATGTAAGTTATGGGGCAGTAACATCACACTTTTGAAAACGTGTTTTTCAGCCCGAAATAAGCACGTTTTTTCAGACAACTGAATCTCCTTGTAACAGCAAGGCTCAGAAGAGCCCACACACTCAGCCCTTAACCCCAGTGTACAGAAAGTGTCAAAACGTGTTTTTCAGCAGAAATAAACATGTTTCTGCAAGTTTGGTCAACCCCATGTAAGTTATGGGGCAGTAACATCACACTTTTGAAAACGTGTTTTTCAGCCCGAAATAAACGCGTTTTTTCAGACAACTGAATCTCCTTGTAACAGCAAGGCTCAGAAGAGCCCACACACTCAGCCCTTAACCCCAGTGTACAGAAAGTGTCAAAACGTGTTTTTCAGCAGAAATAAACATGTTTCTGCAAGTTTGGTCAACCCCATGTAAGTTATGGGGCAGTAACATCACACTTTTGAAAACGTGTTTTTCAGCCCGAAATAAACGCGTTTTTTCAGACAACTGAATCTCCTTGTAACAGCAAGGCTCAGAAGAGCCCACACACTCAGCCCTTAACCCCAGTGTACAGAAAGTGTCAAAACGTGTTTTTCAGCAGAAATAAACATGTTTCTGCAAGTTTGGTCAACCCCATGTAAGTTATGGGGCAGTAACATCACACTTTTGAAAACGTGTTTTTCAGCCCGAAATAAACGCGTTTTTCAGACAACTGAATCTCCTTGTAACAGCAAGGCTCAGAAGAGCCCACACACTCAGCCCTTAACCCCAGTGTGCAGAAAGGGTCAAAACGTGTTTTTCAGCAGAAATAAACATGTTTCTGCAAGTTTGGTCAACCCCATGTAAGTTATGGGGCAGTAACATCACACTTTTGAAAACGTGTTTTTCAGCCCGAAATAAGCACGTTTTTTCAGACAACTGAATCTCCTTGTAGCAGCAAGGCTCAGAAGAGCCCACACACTCAGCCCTTAACCCCAGTGTACAGAAAGTGTCAAAACGTGTTTTTCAGCAGAAATAAACATGTTTCTGCAAGTTTGGTCAACCCCATGTAAGTTATGGGGCAGTAACATCACACTTTTGAAAACGTGTTTTTCAGCCCGAAATAAGCACGTTTTTTCAGACAACTGAATCTCCTTGTAACAGCAAGGCTCAGAAGAGCCCACACACTCAGCCCTTAACCCCAGTGTACAGAAAGTGTCAAAACGTGTTTTTCAGCAGAAATAAACATGTTTCTGCAAGTTTGGTCAACCCCATGTAAGTTATGGGGCAGTAACATCACACTTTTGAAAACGTGTTTTTCAGCCCGAAATAAACGCGTTTTTTCAGACAACTGAATCTCCTTGTAACAGCAAGGCTCAGAAGAGCCCACACACTCAGCCCTTAACCCCAGTGTACAGAAAGTGTCAAAACGTGTTTTTCAGCAGAAATAAACATGTTTCTGCAAGTTTGGTCAACCCCATGTAAGTTATGGGGCAGTAACATCACACTTTTGAAAACGTGTTTTTCAGCCCGAAATAAACGCGTTTTTTCAGACAACTGAATCTCCTTGTAACAGCAAGGCTCAGAGGAGCCCACACACTCAGCCCTTAACCCCAGTGTACAGAAAGTGTCAAAACGTGTTTTTCAGCAGAAATAAACATGTTTCTGCAAGTTTGGTCAACCCCATGTAAGTTATGGGGCAGTAACATCACACTTTTGAAAACGTGTTTTTCAGCCCGAAATAAGCACGTTTTTTCAGACAACTGAATCTCCTTGTAGCAGCAAGGCTCAGAAGAGCCCACACACTCAGCCCTTAACCCCAGTGTGCAGAAAGGGTCAAAACGTGTTTTTCAGCAGAAATAAACATGTTTCTGCAAGTTTGGTCAACCCCATGTAAGTTATGGGGCAGTAACATCACACTTTTGAAAACGTGTTTTTCAGCCCGAAATAAACGCGTTTTTTCAGACAACTGAATCTCCTTGTAACAGCAAGGCTCAGAAGAGCCCACACACTCAGCCCTTAACCCCAGTGTACAGAAAGTGTCAAAACGTGTTTTTCAGCAGAAATAAACATGTTTCTGCAAGTTTGGTCAACCCCATGTAAGTTATGGGGCAGTAACATCACACTTTTGAAAACGTGTTTTTCAGCCCGAAATAAGCACGTTTTTTCAGACAACTGAATCTCCTTGTAACAGCAAGGCTCAGAAGAGCCCACACACTCAGCCCTTAACCCCAGTGTACAGAAAGTGTCAAAACGTGTTTTTCAGCAGAAATAAACATGTTTCTGCAAGTTTGGTCAACCCCATGTAAGTTATGGGGCAGTAACATCACACTTTTGAAAACGTGTTTTTCAGCCCGAAATAAACGCGTTTTTTCAGACAACTGAATCTCCTTGTAACAGCAAGGCTCAGAAGAGCCCACACACTCAGCCCTTAACCCCAGTGTGCAGAAAGGGTCAAAACGTGTTTTTCAGCAGAAATAAACATGTTTCTGCAAGTTTGGTCAACCCCATGTAAGTTATGGGGCAGTAACATCACACTTTTGAAAACGTGTTTTTCAGCCCGAAATAAACGCGTTTTTTCAGACAACTGAATCTCCTTGTAACAGCAAGGCTCAGAAGAGCCCACACACTCAGCCCTTAACCCCAGTGTGCAGAAAGGGTCAAAACGTGTTTTTCAGCAGAAATAAACATGTTTCTGCAAGTTTGGTCAACCCCATGTAAGTTATGGGGCAGTAACATCACACTTTTCAAAACGTGTTTTTCAGCCCGAAATAAGCGCGTTTTTTCAGACAACTGAATCTCCTTGTAACAGCAAGGCTCAGAAGAGCCCACACACTCAGCCCTTAACCCCAGTGTGCAGAAAGGGTCAAAACGTGTTTTTCAGCAGAAATAAACATGTTTCTGCAAGTTTGGTCAACCCCATGTAAGTTATGGGGCAGTAACATCACACTTTTGAAAACGTGTTTTTCAGCCCGAAATAAGCACGTTTTTTCAGACAACTGAATCTCCTTGTAGCAGCAAGGCTCAGAAGAGCCCACACACTCAGCCCTTAACCCCAGTGTACAGAAAGTGTCAAAACGTGTTTTTCAGCAGAAATAAACATGTTTCTGCAAGTTTGGTCAACCCCATGAAAGTTATGGGGCAGTAACATCACACTTTTGAAAACGTGTTTTTCAGCCCGAAATAAACGCGTTTTTTCAGACAACTGAATCTCCTTGTAACAGCAAGGCTTAGAAGAGCCCACACACTCAGCCCTTAACCCCAGTGTGCAGAAAGTGTCAAAACGTGTTTTTCAGCAGAAATAAACATGTTTCTGCAAGTTTGGTCAACCCCATGTAAGTTATGGGGCAGTAACATCACACGTTTCAAAACGTGTTTTTCAGCCCGAAATAAGCGCGTTTTTTCAGACAACTGAATCTCCTTGTAACAGCAAGGCTCAGAAGAGCCCACACACTCAGCCCTTAACCCCAGAGTACAGAAAGTGTCAAAACGTGTTTTTCAGCAGAAATAAACATGTTTCTGCAAGTTTGGTCAACCCCATGTAAGTTATGGGGCAGTAACATCACACTTTTGAAAACGTGTTTTTCAGCCCGAAATAAACGCGTTTTTTCAGACAACTGAATCTCCTTGTAACAGCAAGGCTCAGAAGAGCCCACACACTCAGCCCTTAACCCCAGTGTACAGAAAGTGTCAAAACGTGTTTTTCAGCAGAAATAAACATGTTTCTGCAAGTTTGGTCAACCCCATGTAAGTTATGGGGCAGTAACATCACACTTTTGAAAACGTGTTTTTCAGCCCGAAATAAACGCGTTTTTTCAGACACCTGAATCTCCTTGTAACAGCAAGGCTCAGAAGAGCCCACACACTCAGCCCTTAACCCCAGTGTGCAGAAAGGGTCAAAACGTGTTTTTCAGCAGAAATAAACATGTTTCTGCAAGTTTGGTCAACCCCATGTAAGTTATGGGGCAGTAACATCACACTTTTCAAAACGTGTTTTTCAGCCCGAAATAAGCGCGTTTTTTCAGACAACTGAATCTCCTTGTAACAGCAAGGCTCAGAAGAGCCCACACACTCAGCCCTTAACCCCAGTGTGCAGAAAGGGTCAAAACGTGTTTTTCAGCAGAAATAAACATGTTTCTGCAAGTTTGGTCAACCCCATGTAAGTTATGGGGCAGTAACATCACACTTTTGAAAACGTGTTTTTCAGCCCGAAATAAGCACGTTTTTTCAGACAACTGAATCTCCTTGTAGCAGCAAGGCTCAGAAGAGCCCACACACTCAGCCCTTAACCCCAGTGTGCAGAAAGGGTCAAAACGTGTTTTTCAGCAGAAATAAACATGTTTCTGCAAGTTTGGTCAACCCCATGTAAGTTATGGGGCAGTAACATCACACTTTTGAAAACGTGTTTTTCAGCCCGAAATAAGCACGTTTTTTCAGACAACTGAATCTCCTTGTAACAGCAAGGCTCAGAAGAGCCCACACACTCAGCCCTTAACCCCAGTGTACAGAAAGTGTCAAAACGTGTTTTTCAGCAGAAATAAACATGTTTCTGCAAGTTTGGTCAACCCCATGTAAGTTATGGGGCAGTAACATCACACTTTTGAAAACGTGTTTTTCAGCCCGAAATAAACGCGTTTTTTCAGACAACTGAATCTCCTTGTAACAGCAAGGCTCAGAAGAGCCCACACACTCAGCCCTTAACCCCAGTGTACAGAAAGTGTCAAAACGTGTTTTTCAGCAGAAATAAACATGTTTCTGCAAGTTTGGTCAACCCCATGTAAGTTATGGGGCAGTAACATCACACTTTTGAAAACGTGTTTTTCAGCCCGAAATAAACGCGTTTTTTCAGACAACTGAATCTCCTTGTAACAGCAAGGCTCAGAGGAGCCCACACACTCAGCCCTTAACCCCAGTGTACAGAAAGTGTCAAAACGTGTTTTTCAGCAGAAATAAACATGTTTCTGCAAGTTTGGTCAACCCATGTAAGTTATGGGGCAGTAACATCACACTTTTGAAAACGTGTTTTTCAGCCCGAAATAAGCACGTTTTTTCAGACAACTGAATCTCCTTGTAGCAGCAAGGCTCAGAAGAGCCCACACACTCAGCCCTTAACCCCAGTGTGCAGAAAGGGTCAAAACGTGTTTTTCAGCAGAAATAAACATGTTTCTGCAAGTTTGGTCAACCCCATGTAAGTTATGGGGCAGTAACATCACACTTTTGAAAACGTGTTTTTCAGCCCGAAATAAACGCGTTTTTTCAGACAACTGAATCTCCTTGTAACAGCAAGGCTCAGAAGAGCCCACACACTCAGCCCTTAACCCCAGTGTACAGAAAGTGTCAAAACGTGTTTTTCAGCAGAAATAAACATGTTTCTGCAAGTTTGGTCAACCCCATGTAAGTTATGGGGCAGTAACATCACACTTTTGAAAACGTGTTTTTCAGCCCGAAATAAGCACGTTTTTTCAGACAACTGAATCTCCTTGTAACAGCAAGGCTCAGAAGAGCCCACACACTCAGCCCTTAACCCCAGTGTACAGAAAGTGTCAAAACGTGTTTTTCAGCAGAAATAAACATGTTTCTGCAAGTTTGGTCAACCCCATGTAAGTTATGGGGCAGTAACATCACACTTTTGAAAACGTGTTTTTCAGCCCGAAATAAACGCGTTTTTTCAGACAACTGAATCTCCTTGTAACAGCAAGGCTCAGAAGAGCCCACACACTCAGCCCTTAACCCCAGTGTGCAGAAAGGGTCAAAACGTGTTTTTCAGCAGAAATAAACATGTTTCTGCAAGTTTGGTCAACCCCATGTAAGTTATGGGGCAGTAACATCACACTTTTGAAAACGTGTTTTTCAGCCCGAAATAAACGCGTTTTTTCAGACAACTGAATCTCCTTGTAACAGCAAGGCTCAGAAGAGCCCACACACTCAGCCCTTAACCCCAGTGTGCAGAAAGGGTCAAAACGTGTTTTTCAGCAGAAATAAACATGTTTCTGCAAGTTTGGTCAACCCCATGTAAGTTATGGGGCAGTAACATCACACTTTTCAAAACGTGTTTTTCAGCCCGAAATAAGCGCGTTTTTTCAGACAACTGAATCTCCTTGTAACAGCAAGGCTCAGAAGAGCCCACACACTCA
>NW_027168293.1:0-45517 GCF_040954835.1 Lepisosteus oculatus
ACAGCTGTATCCCTATGTAACTGAAAGGCTCAGAAGAGCCCACACACTCAGGTCTTAACCCCAGTGTGCTGAAAGTGTCAAAACATGTTTTTCAGCAGAAATAAACATGTTTCTGTAAGTTTGGTTAACCCCATGTAAGTTATGGGTCAGTAACAGCTCACTTTTCAAAACGTGTTTTTCAGCCCGAAATAAAAGCGTTTTTTCAGACAGCTGTATCCCTATGTAACTGCAAGGCTCAGAAGAGCCCACACACTCAGTCTTAACCCCAGTGTGCTGAAAGTGTCAAAACATGTTTTTAAGCAGAAATAAACATGCTTCAGCAAGTTTGGTCAACCCCATGTAAGTTATGGGTCAGTAACAGCTCACTTTTCAAAACGTGTTTTTCAGCCCGAAATAAACGCGTTTTTTCAGACAGCTGTATCCCTATGTAACTGCAAGGCTCAGAAGAGCCCACACACTCAGGTCTTAACCCCAGTGTGCTGAAAGTGTCAAAACATGTTTTTCAGCAGAAATAAACATGTTTCTGCAAGTTTGGTCAACCCCATGTAAGTTATGGGTCAGTAACAGCTCACTTTTCAAAACGTGTTTTTCAGCCCGAAATAAACGCGTTTTTTAAGACAGCTGTATCCCTATGTAACTGCAAGGCTCAGAAGAGCCCACACACTCAGGTCTTAACCCCAGTGTGCTGAAAGTGTCAAAACATGTTTTTCAGCAGAAATAAACATGTTTCTGCAAGTTTGGTTAACCCCATGTAAGTTATGGGTCAGTAACTGCTCACTTTTCAAAACGTGTTTTTCAGCCCGAAATAAACGCGTTTTTTCAGACAGCTGTATCCCTATGTAACTGCAAGGCTCAGAAGAGCCCACACACTCAGGTCTTAACCCCAGTGTGCTGAAAGTGTCAAAACATGTTTTTCAGCAGAAATAAACATGTTTCTGCAAGTTTGGTCAACCCCATGTAAGTTATGGGTCAGTAACAGCTCACTTTTCAAAACGTGTTTTTCAGCCCGAAATAAACGCGTTTTTTCAAACAGCTGTATCCCTATGTAACTGCAAGGCTCAGAAGAGCCCACACACTCAGGTCTTAACCCCAGTGTGCTGAAAGTGTCAAAACATGTTTTTCAGCAGAAATAAACATGTTTCTGCAAGTTTGGTCAACCCCATGTAAGTTATGGGTCAGTAACAGCTCACTTTTCAAAACGTGTTTTTCAGCCCGAAATAAACGCGTTTTTTCAGACAGCTGTATCCCTATGTAACTGCAAGGCTCAGAAGAGCCCACACACTCAGGTCTTAACCCCAGTGTGCTGAAAGTGTCAAAACATGTTTTTCAGCAGAAATAAACATGTTTCTGCAAGTTTGGTCAACCCCATGTAACTTATGGGGCAGTAACAGCTCACTTTTCAAAACGTGTTTTTCAGCCCGAAATAAACGCGGTTTTTCAGACAGCTGTATCCCTATGTAACTGAAAGGCTCAGAAGAGCCCACACACTCAGGTCTTAACCCCAGTGTGCTGAAAGTGTCAAAACATGTTTTTCAGCAGAAATAAACATGTTTCTGTAAGTTTGGTTAACCCCATGTAAGTTATGGGTCAGTAACAGCTCACTTTTCAAAACGTGTTTTTCAGCCCGAAATAAAAGCGTTTTTTCAGACAGCTGTATCCCTATGTAACTGCAAGGCTCAGAAGAGCCCACACACTCAGTCTTAACCCCAGTGTGCTGAAAGTGTCAAAACATGTTTTTAAGCAGAAATAAACATGCTTCAGCAAGTTTGGTCAACCCCATGTAAGTTATGGGTCAGTAACAGCTCACTTTTCAAAACGTGTTTTTCAGCCCGAAATAAACGCGTTTTTTCAGACAGCTGTATCCCTATGTAACTGCAAGGCTCAGAAGAGCCCACACACTCAGGTCTTAACCCCAGTGTGCTGAAAGTGTCAAAACATGTTTTTCAGCAGAAATAAACATGTTTCTGCAAGTTTGGTCAACCCCATGTAAGTTATGGGTCAGTAACAGCTCACTTTTCAAAACGTGTTTTTCAGCCCGAAATAAACGCGTTTTTTCAGACAGCTGTATCCCTATGTAACTGCAAGGCTCAGAAGAGCCCACACACTCAGGTCTTAACCCCAGTGTGCTGAAAGTGTCAAAACATGTTTTTCAGCAGAAATAAACATGTTTCTGCAAGTTTGGTCAACCCCATGTAAGTTATGGGTCAGTAACAGCTCACTTTTCAAAACGTGTTTTTCAGCCCGAAATAAACACGTTTTTTCAGACAGCTGTATCCCTATGTAACTGCAAGGCTCAGAAGAGCCCACACACTCAGGTCTTAACCCCAGTGTGCTGAAAGTGTCAAAACATGTTTTTCAGCAGAAATAAACATGTTTCTGCAAGTTTGGTCAACCCCATGTAAGTTATGGGTCAGTAACAGCTCACTTTTCAAAACGTGTTTTTCAGCCCGAAATAAACGCGTTTTTTCAGACAGCTGTATCCCTATGTAACTGCAAGGCTCAGAAGAGCCCATACACTCAGGTCTTAACCCCAGTGTGCTGAAAGTGTCAAAACATGTTTATCAGCAGAAATAAACATGTTTCTGCAAGTTTGGTTAACCCCATGTAAGTTATGGGTCAGTAACAGCTCACTTTTCAAAACGTGTTTTTCAGCCCGAAACAAAAGCGTTTTTTCAGACAGCTGTATCCCTATGTAACTGCAAGGCTCAGAAGAGCCCACACACTCAGGTCTTAACCCCAGTGTACTGAAAGTGTCAAAACATGTTTTTCAGCAGAAATAAACATGTTTCTGCAAGTTTGGTCAACCCCATGTAAGTTATGGGTCAGTAACAGCTCACTTTTCAAAACGTGTTTTTCAGCCCGAAATAAACGTGTTTTTCAGACAGCTGTATCCCTATGTAACTGCAAGGCTCAGAAGAGCCCACACACTCAGGTCTTAACCCCAGTGTGCTGAAAGTGTCAAAACATGTTTTTCAGCAGAAATAAACATGTTTCTGCAAGTTTGGTTAACCCCATGGAAGTTATGGGTCAGTAACTGCTCACTTTTCAAAACGTGTTTTTCAGCCCGAAATAAACGCGTTTTTTCAGACAGCTGTATCCCTATGTAACTGCAAGGCTCAGAAGAGCCCACACACTCAGGTCTTAACCCCAGTGTGCTGAAAGTGTCAAAACATGTTTTTCAGCAGAAATAAACATGTTTCTGCAAGTTTGGTCAACCCCATGTAAGTTATGGGTCAGTAACAGCTCACTTTTCAAAACGTGTTTTTCAGCCCGAAATAAACGCGTTTTTTCAGACAGCTGTATCCCTATGTAACTGCAAGGCTCAGAAGAGCCCACACACTCAGGTCTTAACCCCAGTGTGCTGAAAGTGTCAAAACATGTTTTTCAGCAGAAATAAACATGTTTCTGCAAGTTTGGTCAACCCCATGTAAGTTATGGGTCAGTAACAGCTCACTTTTCAAAACGTGTTTTTCAGCCCGAAATAAACGCGTTTTTTAAGACAGCTGTATCCCTATGTAACTGCAAGGCTCAGAAGAGCCCACACACTCAGGTCTTAACCCCAGTGTGCTGAAAGTGTCAAAACATGTTTTTCAGCAGAAATAAACATGTTTCTGCAAGTTTGGTCAACCCCATGTAAGTTATGGGTCAGTAACAGCTCACTTTTCAAAACGTGTTTTTCAGCCCGAAATAAACGCGTTTTTTCAGACAGCTGTATCCCTATGTAACTGCAAGGCTCAGAAGAGCCCACACACTCAGGTCTTAACCCCAGTGTGCTGAAAGTGTCAAAACATGTTTTTCAGCAGAAATAAACATGTTTCTGCAAGTTTGGTCAACCCCATGTAAGTTATGGGTCAGTAACAGCTCACTTTTCAAAACGTGTTTTTCAGCCCGAAATAAACGTGTTTTTTCAGACAGCTGTATCCCTATGTAACTGCAAGGCTCAGAAGAGCCCACACACTCAGGTCTTAACCCCACTGTGCTGAAAGTGTCAAAACATGTTTTTCAGCAGAAATAAACATGTTTCTGCAAGTTTGGTCAACCCCATGTAACTTATGGGGAAGTAACAGCTCACTTTTCAAAACGTGTTTTTCAGCCCGAAATAAACGCGTTTTTTCAGACAGCTGTATCCCTATGTAACTGCAAGGCTCAGAAGAGCCCACACACTCAGGTCTTAACCCCAGTGTGCTGAAAGTGTCAAAACATGTTTTTCAGCAGAAATAAACATGTTTCTGCAAGTTTGGTCAACCCCATGTAACTTATGGGGCAGTAACAGCTCACTTTTCAAAACGTGTTTTTCAGCCCGAAATAAACGCGGTTTTTCAGACAGCTGTATCCCTATGTAACTGAAAGGCTCAGAAGAGCCCACACACTCAGGTCTTAACCCCAGTGTGCTGAAAGTGTCAAAACATGTTTTTAAGCAGAAATAAACATGCTTCTGCAAGTTTGGTCAACCCCATGTAAGTTATGGGTCAGTAACAGCTCACTTTTCAAAACGTGTTTTTCAGCCCGAAATAAACGCGTTTTTTCAGACAGCTGTATCCCTATGTAACTGCAAGGCTCAGAAGAGCCCACACACTCAGGTCTTAACCCCAGTGTGCTGAAAGTGTCAAAACATGTTTTTCAGCAGAAATAAACATGTTTCTGCAAGTTTGGTCAACCCCATGTAAGTTATGGGTCAGTAACAGCTCACTTTTCAAAACGTGTTTTTCAGCCCGAAATAAACGCGTTTTTTCAGACAGCTGTATCCCTATGTAACTGCAAGGCTCAGAAGAGCCCACACACTCAGGTCTTAACCCCAGTGTGCTGAAAGTGTCAAAACATGTTTTTCAGCAGAAATAAACATGTTTCTGCAAGTTTGGTCAACCCCATGTAACTTATGGGGCAGTAACAGCTCACTTTTCAAAACGTGTTTTTCAGCCCGAAATAAACGCGGTTTTTCAGACAGCTGTATCCCTATGTAACTGAAAGGCTCAGAAGAGCCCACACACTCAGGTCTTAACCCCAGTGTGCTGAAAGTGTCAAAACATGTTTTTCAGCAGAAATAAACATGTTTCTGTAAGTTTGGTTAACCCCATGTAAGTTATGGGTCAGTAACAGCTCACTTTTCAAAACGTGTTTTTCAGCCCGAAATAAAAGCGTTTTTTCAGACAGCTGTATCCCTATGTAACTGCAAGGCTCAGAAGAGCCCACACACTCAGTCTTAACCCCAGTGTGCTGAAAGTGTCAAAACATGTTTTTAAGCAGAAATAAACATGCTTCAGCAAGTTTGGTCAACCCCATGTAAGTTATGGGTCAGTAACAGCTCACTTTTCAAAACGTGTTTTTCAGCCCGAAATAAACGCGTTTTTTCAGACAGCTGTATCCCTATGTAACTGCAAGGCTCAGAAGAGCCCACACACTCAGGTCTTAACCCCAGTGTGCTGAAAGTGTCAAAACATGTTTTTCAGCAGAATAAACATGTTTCTGCAAGTTTGGTCAACCCCATGTAAGTTATGGGTCAGTAACAGCTCACTTTTCAAAACGTGTTTTTCAGCCCGAAATAAACGCGTTTTTTAAGACAGCTGTATCCCTATGTAACTGCAAGGCTCAGAAGAGCCCACACACTCAGGTCTTAACCCCAGTGTGCTGAAAGTGTCAAAACATGTTTTTCAGCAGAAATAAACATGTTTCTGCAAGTTTGGTTAACCCCATGTAAGTTATGGGTCAGTAACTGCTCACTTTTCAAAACGTGTTTTTCAGCCGAAATAAACGCGTTTTTTCAGACAGCTGTATCCCTATGTAACTGCAAGGCTCAGAAGAGCCCACACACTCAGGTCTTAACCCCAGTGTGCTGAAAGTGTCAAAACATGTTTTTTCAGCAGAAATAAACATGTTTCTGCAAGTTTGGTCAACCCCATGTAAGTTATGGGTCAGTAACAGCTCACTTTTCAAAACGTGTTTTTCAGCCCGAAATAAACGCGTTTTTTCAACAGCTGTATCCCTATGTAACTGCAAGGCTCAGAAGAGCCCACACACTCAGGTCTTAACCCCAGTGTGCTGAAAGTGTCAAAACATGTTTTTCAGCAGAAATAAACATGTTTCTGCAAGTTTGGTCAACCCCATGTAAGTTATGGGTCAGTAACAGCTCACTTTTCAAAACGTGTTTTTCAGCCCGAAATAAACGCGTTTTTTCAGACAGCTGTATCCCTATGTAACTGCAAGGCTCAGAAGAGCCCACACACTCAGGTCTTAACCCCAGTGTGCTGAAAGTGTCAAAACATGTTTTTCAGCAGAAATAAACATGTTTCTGCAAGTTTGGTCAACCCCATGTAACTTATGGGGCAGTAACAGCTCACTTTTCAAAACGTGTTTTTCAGCCCGAAATAAACGCGGTTTTTCAGACAGCTGTATCCCTATGTAACTGAAAGGCTCAGAAGAGCCCACACACTCAGGTCTTAACCCCAGTGTGCTGAAAGTGTCAAAACATGTTTTTCAGCAGAAATAAACATGTTTCTGTAAGTTTGGTTAACCCCATGTAAGTTATGGGTCAGTAACAGCTCACTTTTCAAAACGTGTTTTTCAGCCCGAAATAAAAGCGTTTTTTCAGACAGCTGTATCCCTATGTAACTGCAAGGCTCAGAAGAGCCCACACACTCAGTCTTAACCCCAGTGTGCTGAAAGTGTCAAAACATGTTTTTAAGCAGAAATAAACATGCTTCAGCAAGTTTGGTCAACCCCATGTAAGTTATGGGTCAGTAACAGCTCACTTTTCAAAACGTGTTTTTCAGCCCGAAATAAACGCGTTTTTTCAGACAGCTGTATCCCTATGTAACTGCAAGGCTCAGAAGAGCCCACACACTCAGGTCTTAACCCCAGTGTGCTGAAAGTGTCAAAACATGTTTTTCAGCAGAAATAAACATGTTTCTGCAAGTTTGGTCAACCCCATGTAAGTTATGGGTCAGTAACAGCTCACTTTTCAAAACGTGTTTTTCAGCCCGAAATAAACGCGTTTTTTCAGACAGCTGTATCCCTATGTAACTGCAAGGCTCAGAAGAGCCCACACACTCAGGTCTTAACCCCAGTGTGCTGAAAGTGTCAAAACATGTTTTTCAGCAGAAATAAACATGTTTCTGCAAGTTTGGTCAACCCCATGTAAGTTATGGGTCAGTAACAGCTCACTTTTCAAAACGTGTTTTTCAGCCCGAAATAAACACGTTTTTTCAGACAGCTGTATCCCTATGTAACTGCAAGGCTCAGAAGAGCCCACACACTCAGGTCTTAACCCCAGTGTGCTGAAAGTGTCAAAACATGTTTTTCAGCAGAAATAAACATGTTTCTGCAAGTTTGGTCAACCCCATGTAAGTTATGGGTCAGTAACAGCTCACTTTTCAAAACGTGTTTTTCAGCCCGAAATAAACGCGTTTTTTCAGACAGCTGTATCCCTATGTAACTGCAAGGCTCAGAAGAGCCCATACACTCAGGTCTTAACCCCAGTGTGCTGAAAGTGTCAAAACATGTTTATCAGCAGAAATAAACATGTTTCTGCAAGTTTGGTTAACCCCATGTAAGTTATGGGTCAGTAACAGCTCACTTTTCAAAACGTGTTTTTCAGCCCGAAACAAAAGCGTTTTTTCAGACAGCTGTATCCCTATGTAACTGCAAGGCTCAGAAGAGCCCACACACTCAGGTCTTAACCCCAGTGTACTGAAAGTGTCAAAACATGTTTTTCAGCAGAAATAAACATGTTTCTGCAAGTTTGGTCAACCCCATGTAAGTTATGGGTCAGTAACAGCTCACTTTTCAAAACGTGTTTTTCAGCCCGAAATAAACGTGTTTTTCAGACAGCTGTATCCCTATGTAACTGCAAGGCTCAGAAGAGCCCACACACTCAGGTCTTAACCCCAGTGTGCTGAAAGTGTCAAAACATGTTTTTCAGCAGAAATAAACATGTTTCTGCAAGTTTGGTTAACCCCATGGAAGTTATGGGTCAGTAACTGCTCACTTTTCAAAACGTGTTTTTCAGCCCGAAATAAACGCGTTTTTTCAGACAGCTGTATCCCTATGTAACTGCAAGGCTCAGAAGAGCCCACACACTCAGGTCTTAACCCCAGTGTGCTGAAAGTGTCAAAACATGTTTTTCAGCAGAAATAAACATGTTTCTGCAAGTTTGGTCAACCCCATGTAAGTTATGGGTCAGTAACAGCTCACTTTTCAAAACGTGTTTTTCAGCCCGAAATAAACGCGTTTTTTCAGACAGCTGTATCCCTATGTAACTGCAAGGCTCAGAAGAGCCCACACACTCAGGTCTTAACCCCAGTGTGCTGAAAGTGTCAAAACATGTTTTTCAGCAGAAATAAACATGTTTCTGCAAGTTTGGTCAACCCCATGTAAGTTATGGGTCAGTAACAGCTCACTTTTCAAAACGTGTTTTTCAGCCCGAAATAAACGCGTTTTTTAAGACAGCTGTATCCCTATGTAACTGCAAGGCTCAGAAGAGCCCACACACTCAGGTCTTAACCCCAGTGTGCTGAAAGTGTCAAAACATGTTTTTCAGCAGAAATAAACATGTTTCTGCAAGTTTGGTCAACCCCATGTAAGTTATGGGTCAGTAACAGCTCACTTTTCAAAACGTGTTTTTCAGCCCGAAATAAACGCGTTTTTTCAGACAGCTGTATCCCTATGTAACTGCAAGGCTCAGAAGAGCCCACACACTCAGGTCTTAACCCCAGTGTGCTGAAAGTGTCAAAACATGTTTTTCAGCAGAAATAAACATGTTTCTGCAAGTTTGGTCAACCCCATGTAAGTTATGGGTCAGTAACAGCTCACTTTTCAAAACGTGTTTTTCAGCCCGAAATAAACGTGTTTTTTCAGACAGCTGTATCCCTATGTAACTGCAAGGCTCAGAAGAGCCCACACACTCAGGTCTTAACCCCACTGTGCTGAAAGTGTCAAAACATGTTTTTCAGCAGAAATAAACATGTTTCTGCAAGTTTGGTCAACCCCATGTAACTTATGGGGAAGTAACAGCTCACTTTTCAAAACGTGTTTTTCAGCCCGAAATAAACGCGTTTTTTCAGACAGCTGTATCCCTATGTAACTGCAAGGCTCAGAAGAGCCCACACACTCAGGTCTTAACCCCAGTGTGCTGAAAGTGTCAAAACATGTTTTTCAGCAGAAATAAACATGTTTCTGCAAGTTTGGTCAACCCCATGTAACTTATGGGGCAGTAACAGCTCACTTTTCAAAACGTGTTTTTCAGCCCGAAATAAACGCGGTTTTTCAGACAGCTGTATCCCTATGTAACTGAAAGGCTCAGAAGAGCCCACACACTCAGGTCTTAACCCCAGTGTGCTGAAAGTGTCAAAACATGTTTTTAAGCAGAAATAAACATGCTTCTGCAAGTTTGGTCAACCCCATGTAAGTTATGGGTCAGTAACAGCTCACTTTTCAAAACGTGTTTTTCAGCCCGAAATAAACGCGTTTTTTCAGACAGCTGTATCCCTATGTAACTGCAAGGCTCAGAAGAGCCCACACACTCAGGTCTTAACCCCAGTGTGCTGAAAGTGTCAAAACATGTTTTTCAGCAGAAATAAACATGTTTCTGCAAGTTTGGTCAACCCCATGTAAGTTATGGGTCAGTAACAGCTCACTTTTCAAAACGTGTTTTTCAGCCCGAAATAAAC
The DNA here is from genome assembly GCF_040954835.1 of Lepisosteus oculatus. Lineage (NCBI taxonomy): Eukaryota > Metazoa > Chordata > Actinopteri > Semionotiformes > Lepisosteidae > Lepisosteus > Lepisosteus oculatus. The sequence goes on from NW_027168293.1 coordinate 9,663, forward strand.
GCGTTTTTTCAGACAGCTGTATCCCTATGTAACTGCAAGGCTCAGAAGAGCCCACACACTCAGGTCTTAACCCCAGTGTGCTGAAAGTGTCAAAACATGTTTTTCAGCAGAAATAAACATGTTTCTGCAAGTTTGGTCAACCCCATGTAAGTTATGGGTCAGTAACAGCTCACTTTTCAAAACGTGTTTTTCAGCCCGAAATAAACACGTTTTTTCAGACAGCTGTATCCCTATGTAACTGCAAGGCTCAGAAGAGCCCACACACTCAGGTCTTAACCCCAGTGTGCTGAAAGTGTCAAAACATGTTTTTCAGCAGAAATAAACATGTTTCTGCAAGTTTGGTTAACCCCATGTAAGTTATGGGTCAGTAACTGCTCACTTTTCAAAACGTGTTTTTCAGCCCGAAATAAACGCGTTTTTTCAGACAGCTGTATCCCTATGTAACTGCAAGGCTCAGAAGAGCCCACACACTCAGGTCTTAACCCCAGTGTGCTGAAAGTGTCAAAACATGTTTTTCAGCAGAAATAAACATGTTTCTGCAAGTTTGGTCAACCCCATGTAAGTTATGGGTCAGTAACAGCTCACTTTTCAAAACGTGTTTTTCAGCCCGAAATAAACGCGTTTTTTCAAACAGCTGTATCCCTATGTAACTGCAAGGCTCAGAAGAGCCCACACACTCAGGTCTTAACCCCAGTGTGCTGAAAGTATCAAAACATGTTTTTCAGCAGAAATAAACATGTTTCTGCAAGTTTGGTCAACCCCATGTAACTTATGGGGCAGTAACAGCTCACTTTTCAAAACGTGTTTTTCAGCCCGAAATAAACGCGTTTTTCAGACAGCTGTATCCCTATGTAACTGCAAGGCTCAGAAGAGCCCACACACTCAGGTCTTAACCCCAGTGTGCTGAAAGTGTCAAAACATGTTTTTCAGCAGAAATAAACATGTTTCTGCAAGTTTGGTCAACCCCATGTAAGTTATGGGTCAGTAACAGCTCACTTTTCAAAACGTGTTTTTCAGCCCGAAATAAACGCGTTTTTTCAGACAGCTGTATCCCTATGTAACTGCAAGGCTCAGAAGAGCCCACACACTCAGGTCTTAACCCCAGTGTGCTGAAAGTGTCAAAACATGTTTTTCAGCAGAAATAAACATGTTTCTGCAAGTTTGGTCAACCCCATGTAAGTTATGGGTCAGTAACAGCTCACTTTTCAAAACGTGTTTTTCAGCCCGAAATAAACGCGTTTTTTCAGACAGCTGTATCCCTATGTAACTGCAAGGCTCAGAAGAGCCCACACACTCAGGTCTTAACCCCAGTGTGCTGAAAGTGTCAAAACATGTTTTTCAGCAGAAATAAACATGTTTCTGCAAGTTTGGTCAACCCCATGTAACTTATGGGGCAGTAACAGCTCACTTTTCAAAACGTGTTTTTCAGCCCGAAATAAACGCGGTTTTTCAGACAGCTGTATCCCTATGTAACTGAAAGGCTCAGAAGAGCCCACACACTCAGGTCTTAACCCCAGTGTGCTGAAAGTGTCAAAACATGTTTTTCAGCAGAAATAAACATGTTTCTGTAAGTTTGGTTAACCCCATGTAAGTTATGGGTCAGTAACAGCTCACTTTTCAAAACGTGTTTTTCAGCCCGAAATAAAAGCGTTTTTTCAGACAGCTGTATCCCTATGTAACTGCAAGGCTCAGAAGAGCCCACACACTCAGTCTTAACCCCAGTGTGCTGAAAGTGTCAAAACATGTTTTTAAGCAGAAATAAACATGCTTCAGCAAGTTTGGTCAACCCCATGTAAGTTATGGGTCAGTAACAGCTCACTTTTCAAAACGTGTTTTTCAGCCCGAAATAAACGCGTTTTTTCAGACAGCTGTATCCCTATGTAACTGCAAGGCTCAGAAGAGCCCACACACTCAGGTCTTAACCCCAGTGTGCTGAAAGTGTCAAAACATGTTTTTCAGCAGAAATAAACATGTTTCTGCAAGTTTGGTCAACCCCATGTAAGTTATGGGTCAGTAACAGCTCACTTTTCAAAACGTGTTTTTCAGCCCGAAATAAACGCGTTTTTTAAGACAGCTGTATCCCTATGTAACTGCAAGGCTCAGAAGAGCCCACACACTCAGGTCTTAACCCCAGTGTGCTGAAAGTGTCAAAACATGTTTTTCAGCAGAAATAAACATGTTTCTGCAAGTTTGGTCAACCCCATGTAAGTTATGGGTCAGTAACAGCTCACTTTTCAAAACGTGTTTTTCAGCCCGAAATAAACACGTTTTTTCAGACAGCTGTATCCCTATGTAACTGCAAGGCTCAGAAGAGCCCACACACTCAGGTCTTAACCCCAGTGTGCTGAAAGTGTCAAAACATGTTTTTCAGCAGAAATAAACATGTTTCTGCAAGTTTGGTTAACCCCATGTAAGTTATGGGTCAGTAACTGCTCACTTTTCAAAACGTGTTTTTCAGCCCGAAATAAACGCGTTTTTTCAGACAGCTGTATCCCTATGTAACTGCAAGGCTCAGAAGAGCCCACACACTCAGGTCTTAACCCCAGTGTGCTGAAAGTGTCAAAACATGTTTTTCAGCAGAAATAAACATGTTTCTGCAAGTTTGGTCAACCCCATGTAAGTTATGGGTCAGTAACAGCTCACTTTTCAAAACGTGTTTTTCAGCCCGAAATAAACGCGTTTTTTCAGACAGCTGTATCCCTATGTAACTGCAAGGCTTAGAAGAGCCCACACACTCAGGTCTTAACCCCAGTGTGCTGAAAGTGTCAAAACATGTTTTTCAGCAGAAATAAACATGTTTCTGCAAGTTTGGTTAACCCCATGTAAGTTATGGGTCAGTAACAGCTCACTTTTCAAAACGTGTTTTTCAGCCCGAAATAAACGCGTTTTTTCAGACAGCTGTATCCCTATGTAACTGCAAGGCTCAGAAGAGCCTACACACTCAGGTCTTAACCCCAGTGTGCTGAAAGTGTCAAAACATGTTTTTCAGCAGAAATAAACATGTTTCTGCAAGTTTGGTCAACCCCATGTAACTTATGGGGCAGTAACAGCTCACTTTTCAAAACGTGTTTTTCAGCCCGAAATAAACGCGTTTTTTCAGACAGATGTATCCCTATGTAACTGCAAGGCTCAGAAGAGCCCACACACTCAGGTCTTAACCCCAGTGTGCTGAAAGTGTCAAAACATGTTTTTCAGCAGAAATAAACATGTTTCTGCAAGTTTGGTCAACCCCATGTAAGTTATGGGTCAGTAACAGCTCACTTTTCAAAACGTGTTTTTCAGCCCGAAATAAACACGTTTTTTCAGACAGCTGTATCCCTATGTAACTGCAAGGCTCAGAAGAGCCCACACACTCAGGTCTTAACCCCAGTGTGCTGAAAGTGTCAAAACATGTTTTTCAGCAGAAATAAACATGTTTCTGCAAGTTTGGTTAACCCCATGTAAGTTATGGGTCAGTAACTGCTCACTTTTCAAAACGTGTTTTTCAGCCCGAAATAAACGCGTTTTTTCAGACAGCTGTATCCCTATGTAACTGCAAGGCTCAGAAGAGCCCACACACTCAGGTCTTAACTCCAGTGTGCTGAAAGTGTCAAAACATGTTTTTCAGCAGAAATAAACATGTTTCTGCAAGTTTGGTCAACCCCATGTAAGTTATGGGTCAGTAACAGCTCACTTTTCAAAACGTGTTTTTCAGCCCGAAATAAACGCGTTTTTTCAGACAGCTGTATCCCTATGTAACTGCAAGGCTCAGAAGAGCCCACACACTCAGGTCTTAACCCCAGTGTGCTGAAAGTGTCAAAACATGTTTTTCAGCAGAAATAAACATGTTTCTGCAAGTTTGGTCAACCCCATGTAAGTTATGGGTCAGTAACAGCTCACTTTTCAAAACGTGTTTTTCAGCCCGAAATAAACGCGTTTTTTCAAACAGCTGTATCCCTATGTAACTGCAAGGCTCAGAAGAGCCCACACACTCAGGTCTTAACCCCAGTGTGCTGAAAGTATCAAAACATGTTTTTCAGCAGAAATAAACATGTTTCTGCAAGTTTGGTCAACCCCATGTAACTTATGGGGCAGTAACAGCTCACTTTTCAAAACGTGTTTTTCAGCCCGAAATAAACGCGTTTTTCAGACAGCTGTATCCCTATGTAACTGCAAGGCTCAGAAGAGCCCACACACTCAGGTCTTAACCCCAGTGTGCTGAAAGTGTCAAAACATGTTTTTCAGCAGAAATAAACATGTTTCTGCAAGTTTGGTCAACCCCATGTAAGTTATGGGTCAGTAACAGCTCACTTTTCAAAACGTGTTTTTCAGCCCGAAATAAACGCGTTTTTTCAGACAGCTGTATCCCTATGTAACTGCAAGGCTCAGAAGAGCCCACACACTCAGGTCTTAACCCCAGTGTGCTGAAAGTGTCAAAACATGTTTTTCAGCAGAAATAAACATGTTTCTGCAAGTTTGGTCAACCCCATGTAAGTTATGGGTCAGTAACAGCTCACTTTTCAAAACGTGTTTTTCAGCCCGAAATAAACGCGTTTTTTCAGACAGCTGTATCCCTATGTAACTGCAAGGCTCAGAAGAGCCCACACACTCAGGTCTTAACCCCAGTGTGCTGAAAGTGTCAAAACATGTTTTTCAGCAGAAATAAACATGTTTCTGCAAGTTTGGTCAACCCCATGTAACTTATGGGGCAGTAACAGCTCACTTTTCAAAACGTGTTTTTCAGCCCGAAATAAACGCGGTTTTTCAGACAGCTGTATCCCTATGTAACTGAAAGGCTCAGAAGAGCCCACACACTCAGGTCTTAACCCCAGTGTGCTGAAAGTGTCAAAACATGTTTTTCAGCAGAAATAAACATGTTTCTGTAAGTTTGGTTAACCCCATGTAAGTTATGGGTCAGTAACAGCTCACTTTTCAAAACGTGTTTTTCAGCCCGAAATAAAAGCGTTTTTTCAGACAGCTGTATATCTATGTAACTGCAAGGCTCAGAAGAGCCCACACACTCAGTCTTAACCCCAGTGTGCTGAAAGTGTCAAAACATGTTTTTAAGCAGAAATAAACATGCTTCAGCAAGTTTGGTCAACCCCATGTAAGTTATGGGTCAGTAACAGCTCACTTTTCAAAACGTGTTTTTCAGCCCGAAATAAACGCGTTTTTTCAGACAGCTGTATCCCTATGTAACTGCAAGGCTCAGAAGAGCCCACACACTCAGGTCTTAACCCCAGTGTGCTGAAAGTGTCAAAACATGTTTTTCAGCAGAAATAAACATGTTTCTGCAAGTTTGGTCAACCCCATGTAAGTTATGGGTCAGTAACAGCTCACTTTTCAAAACGTGTTTTTCAGCCCGAAATAAACGCGTTTTTTAAGACAGCTGTATCCCTATGTAACTGCAAGGCTCAGAAGAGCCCACACACTCAGGTCTTAACCCCAGTGTGCTGAAAGTGTCAAAACATGTTTTTCAGCAGAAATAAACATGTTTCTGCAAGTTTGGTCAACCCCATGTAAGTTATGGGTCAGTAACAGCTCACTTTTCAAAACGTGTTTTTCAGCCCGAAATAAACACGTTTTTTCAGACAGCTGTATCCCTATGTAACTGCAAGGCTCAGAAGAGCCCACACACTCAGGTCTTAACCCCAGTGTGCTGAAAGTGTCAAAACATGTTTTTCAGCAGAAATAAACATGTTTCTGCAAGTTTGGTTAACCCCATGTAAGTTATGGGTCAGTAACTGCTCACTTTTCAAAACGTGTTTTTCAGCCCGAAATAAACGCGTTTTTTCAGACAGCTGTATCCCTATGTAACTGCAAGGCTCAGAAGAGCCCACACACTCAGGTCTTAACCCCAGTGTGCTGAAAGTGTCAAAACATGTTTTTCAGCAGAAATAAACATGTTTCTGCAAGTTTGGTCAACCCCATGTAAGTTATGGGTCAGTAACAGCTCACTTTTCAAAACGTGTTTTTCAGCCCGAAATAAACGCGTTTTTTCAGACAGCTGTATCCCTATGTAACTGCAAGGCTTAGAAGAGCCCACACACTCAGGTCTTAACCCCAGTGTGCTGAAAGTGTCAAAACATGTTTTTCAGCAGAAATAAACATGTTTCTGCAAGTTTGGTTAACCCCATGTAAGTTATGGGTCAGTAACAGCTCACTTTTCAAAACGTGTTTTTCAGCCCGAAATAAACGCGTTTTTTCAGACAGCTGTATCCCTATGTAACTGCAAGGCTCAGAAGAGCCTACACACTCAGGTCTTAACCCCAGTGTGCTGAAAGTGTCAAAACATGTTTTTCAGCAGAAATAAACATGTTTCTGCAAGTTTGGTCAACCCCATGTAACTTATGGGGCAGTAACAGCTCACTTTTCAAAACGTGTTTTTCAGCCCGAAATAAACGCGTTTTTTCAGACAGATGTATCCCTATGTAACTGCAAGGCTCAGAAGAGCCCACACACTCAGGTCTTAACCCCAGTGTGCTGAAAGTGTCAAAACATGTTTTTCAGCAGAAATAAACATGTTTCTGCAAGTTTGGTCAACCCCATGTAAGTTATGGGTCAGTAACAGCTCACTTTTCAAAACGTGTTTTTCAGCCCGAAATAAACACGTTTTTTCAGACAGCTGTATCCCTATGTAACTGCAAGGCTCAGAAGAGCCCACACACTCAGGTCTTAACCCCAGTGTGCTGAAAGTGTCAAAACATGTTTTTCAGCAGAAATAAACATGTTTCTGCAAGTTTGGTTAACCCCATGTAAGTTATGGGTCAGTAACTGCTCACTTTTCAAAACGTGTTTTTCAGCCCGAAATAAACGCGTTTTTTCAGACAGCTGTATCCCTATGTAACTGCAAGGCTCAGAAGAGCCCACACACTCAGGTCTTAACTCCAGTGTGCTGAAAGTGTCAAAACATGTTTTTCAGCAGAAATAAACATGTTTCTGCAAGTTTGGTCAACCCCATGTAAGTTATGGGTCAGTAACAGCTCACTTTTCAAAACGTGTTTTTCAGCCCGAAATAAACGCGTTTTTTCAGACAGCTGTATCCCTATGTAACTGCAAGGCTCAGAAGAGCCCACACACTCAGGTCTTAACCCCAGTGTGCTGAAAGTGTCAAAACATGTTTTTCAGCAGAAATAAACATGTTTCTGCAAGTTTGGTCAACCCCATGTAAGTTATGGGTCAGTAACAGCTCACTTTTCAAAACGTGTTTTTCAGCCCGAAATAAACGCGTTTTTTCAGACAGCTGTATCCCTATGTAACTGCAAGGCTCAGAAGAGCCCACACACTCAGGTCTTAACCCCAGTGTGCTGAAAGTGTCAAAACATGTTTTTCAGCAGAAATAAACATGTTTCTGCAAGTTTGGTTAACCCCATGGAAGTTATGGGTCAGTAACTGCTCACTTTTCAAAACGTGTTTTTCAGCCCGAAATAAACGCGTTTTTTCAGACAGCTGTATCCCTATGTAACTGCAAGGCTCAGAAGAGCCCACACACTCAGGTCTTAACCCCAGTGTGCTGAAAGTGTCAAAACATGTTTTTCAGCAGAAATAAACATGTTTCTGCAAGTTTGGTCAACCCCATGTAAGTTATGGGTCAGTAACAGCTCACTTTTCAAAACGTGTTTTTCAGCCCGAAATAAACGCGTTTTTTCAGACAGCTGTATCCCTATGTAACTGCAAGGCTCAGAAGAGCCCACACACTCAGGTCTTAACCCCAGTGTGCTGAAAGTGTCAAAACATGTTTTTCAGCAGAAATAAACATGTTTCTGCAAGTTTGGTCAACCCCATGTAAGTTATGGGTCAGTAACAGCTCACTTTTCAAAACGTGTTTTTCAGCCCGAAATAAACGCGTTTTTTAAGACAGCTGTATCCCTATGTAACTGCAAGGCTCAGAAGAGCCCACACACTCAGGTCTTAACCCCAGTGTGCTGAAAGTGTCAAAACATGTTTTTCAGCAGAAATAAACATGTTTCTGCAAGTTTGGTCAACCCCATGTAAGTTATGGGTCAGTAACAGCTCACTTTTCAAAACGTGTTTTTCAGCCCGAAATAAACGCGTTTTTTCAGACAGCTGTATCCCTATGTAACTGCAAGGCTCAGAAGAGCCCACACACTCAGGTCTTAACCCCAGTGTGCTGAAAGTGTCAAAACATGTTTTTCAGCAGAAATAAACATGTTTCTGCAAGTTTGGTCAACCCCATGTAAGTTATGGGTCAGTAACAGCTCACTTTTCAAAACGTGTTTTTCAGCCCGAATTAAACGTGTTTTTTCAGACAGCTGTATCCCTATGTAACTGCAAGGCTCAGAAGAGCCCACACACTCAGGTCTTAACCCCACTGTGCTGAAAGTGTCAAAACATGTTTTTCAGCAGAAATAAACATGTTTCTGCAAGTTTGGTCAACCCCATGTAACTTATGGGGAAGTAACAGCTCACTTTTCAAAACGTGTTTTTCAGCCCGAAATAAACGCGTTTTTTCAGACAGCTGTATCCCTATGTAACTGCAAGGCTCAGAAGAGCCCACACACTCAGGTCTTAACCCCAGTGTGCTGAAAGTGTCAAAACATGTTTTTCAGCAGAAATAAACATGTTTCTGCAAGTTTGGTCAACCCCATGTAAGTTATGGGTCAGTAACAGCTCACTTTTCAAAACGTGTTTTTCAGCCCGAAATAAACACGTTTTTTCAGACAGCTGTATCCCTATGTAACTGCAAGGCTCAGAAGAGCCCACACACTCAGGTCTTAACCCCAGTGTGCTGAAAGTGTCAAAACATGTTTTTCAGCAGAAATAAACATGTTTCTGCAAGTTTGGTCAACCCCATGTAACTTATGGGGCAGTAACAGCTCACTTTTCAAAACGTGTTTTTCAGCCCGAAATAAACGCGTTTTTTCAGACAGCTGTATCCCTATGTAACTGCAAGGCTCAGAAGAGCCCACACACTCAGGTCTTAACCCCAGTGTGCTGAAAGTGTCAAAACATGTTTTTCAGCAGAAATAAACATGTTTCTGCAAGTTTGGTCAACCCCATGTAAGTTATGGGTCAGTAACAGCTCACTTTTCAAAACGTGTTTTTCAGCCCGAAATAAACGCGTTTTTTCAGACAGCTGTATCCCTATGTAACTGCAAGGCTCAGAAGAGCCCACACACTCAGGTCTTAACCCCAGTGTGCTGAAAGTGTCAAAACATGTTTTTCAGCAGAAATAAACATGTTTCTGCAAGTTTGGTCAACCCCATGTAAGTTATGGGTCAGTAACAGCTCACTTTTCAAAACGTGTTTTTCAGCCCGAAATAAACGCGTTTTTTCAGACAGCTGTATCCCTATGTAACTGCAAGGCTCAGAAGAGCCCACACACTCAGGTCTTAACCCCAGTGTGCTGAAAGTGTCAAAACATGTTTTTCAGCAGAAATAAACATGTTTCTGCAAGTTTGGTCAACCCCATGTAAGTTATGGGTCAGTAACAGCACACTTTTCAAAACGTGTTTTTCAGCCCGAAATAAACGCGTTTTTTCAGACAGCTGTATCCCTATGTAACTGCAAGGCTCAGAAGAGCCCACACACTCAGGTCTTAACCCCACTGTGCTGAAAGTGTCAAAACATGTTTTTCAGCAGAAATAAACATGTTTCTGCAAGTTTGGTCAACCCCATGTAAGTTATGGGTCAGTAACAGCACACTTTTCAAAACGTGTTTTTCAGCCCGAAATAAACGCGTTTTTTCAGACAGCTGTATCCCTATGTAACTGCAAGGCTCAGAAGAGCCCACACACTCAGGTCTTAACCCCAGTGTGCTGAAAGTGTCAAAACATGTTTTTCAGCAGAAATAAACATGTTTCTGCAAGTTTGGTCAACCCCATGTAAGTTATGGGTCAGTAACAGCTCACTTTTCAAAACGTGTTTTTCAGCCCGAAATAAACGCGTTTTTTCAGACAGCTGTATCCCTATGTAACTGCAAGGCTCAGAAGAGCCCACACACTCAGGTCTTAACCCCAGTGTGCTGAAAGTGTCAAAACATGTTTTTCAGCAGAAATAAACATGTTTCTGCAAGTTTGGTCAACCCCATGTAAGTTATGGGTCAGTAACAGCTCACTTTTCAAAACGTGTTTTTCAGCCCGAAATAAACGCGTTTTTTAAGACAGCTGTATCCCTATGTAACTGCAAGGCTCAGAAGAGCCCACACACTCAGGTCTTAACCCCAGTGTGCTGAAAGTGTCAAAACATGTTTTTCAGCAGAAATAAACATGTTTCTGCAAGTTTGGTCAACCCCATGTAAGTTATGGGTCAGTAACAGCTCACTTTTCAAAACGTGTTTTTCAGCCCGAAATAAACGCGTTTTTTCAGACAGCTGTATCCCTATGTAACTGCAAGGCTCAGAAGAGCCCACACACTCAGGTCTTAACCCCAGTGTGCTGAAAGTGTCAAAACATGTTTTTCAGCAGAAATAAACATGTTTCTGCAAGTTTGGTCAACCCCATGTAAGTTATGGGTCAGTAACAGCTCACTTTTCAAAACGTGTTTTTCAGCCCGAATTAAACGTGTTTTTTCAGACAGCTGTATCCCTATGTAACTGCAAGGCTCAGAAGAGCCCACACACTCAGGTCTTAACCCCACTGTGCTGAAAGTGTCAAAACATGTTTTTCAGCAGAAATAAACATGTTTCTGCAAGTTTGGTCAACCCCATGTAACTTATGGGGAAGTAACAGCTCACTTTTCAAAACGTGTTTTTCAGCCCGAAATAAACGCGTTTTTTCAGACAGCTGTATCCCTATGTAACTGCAAGGCTCAGAAGAGCCCACACACTCAGGTCTTAACCCCAGTGTGCTGAAAGTGTCAAAACATGTTTTTCAGCAGAAATAAACATGTTTCTGCAAGTTTGGTCAACCCCATGTAACTTATGGGGCAGTAACAGCTCACTTTTCAAAACGTGTTTTTCAGCCCGAAATAAACGCGGTTTTTCAGACAGCTGTATCCCTATGTAACTGAAAGGCTCAGAAGAGCCCACACACTCAGGTCTTAACCCCAGTGTGCTGAAAGTGTCAAAACATGTTTTTAAGCAGAAATAAACATGCTTCTGCAAGTTTGGTCAACCCCATGTAAGTTATGGGTCAGTAACAGCTCACTTTTCAAAACGTGTTTTTCAGCCCGAAATAAACGCGTTTTTTCAGACAGCTGTATCCCTATGTAACTGCAAGGCTCAGAAGAGCCCACACACTCAGGTCTTAACCCCAGTGTGCTGAAAGTGTCAAAACATGTTTTTCAGCAGAAATAAACATGTTTCTGCAAGTTTGGTCAACCCCATGTAAGTTATGGGTCAGTAACTGCTCACTTTTCAAAACGTGTTTTTCAGCCCGAAATAAACGCGTTTTTTCAGACAGCTGTATCCCTATGTAACTGCAAGGCTCAGAAGAGCCCACACACTCAGGTCTTAACCCCAGTGTGCTGAAAGTGTCAAAACATGTTTTTCAGCAGAAATAAACATGTTTCTGCAAGTTTGGTCAACCCCATGTAAGTTATGGGTCAGTAACAGCTCACTTTTCAAAACGTGTTTTTCAGCCCGAAATAAACGCGTTTTTTCAAACAGCTGTATCCCTATGTAACTGCAAGGCTCAGAAGAGCCCACACACTCAGGTCTTAACCCCAGTGTGCTGAAAGTATCAAAACATGTTTTTCAGCAGAAATAAACATGTTTCTGCAAGTTTGGTCAACCCCATGTAACTTATGGGGCAGTAACAGCTCACTTTTCAAAACGTGTTTTTCAGCCCGAAATAAACGCGTTTTTCAGACAGCTGTATCCCTATGTAACTGCAAGGCTCAGAAGAGCCCACACACTCAGGTCTTAACCCCAGTGTGCTGAAAGTGTCAAAACATGTTTTTCAGCAGAAATAAACATGTTTCTGCAAGTTTGGTCAACCCCATGTAAGTTATGGGTCAGTAACAGCTCACTTTTCAAAACGTGTTTTTCAGCCCGAAATAAACGCGTTTTTTCAGACAGCTGTATCCCTATGTAACTGCAAGGCTCAGAAGAGCCCACACACTCAGGTCTTAACCCCAGTGTGCTGAAAGTGTCAAAACATGTTTTTCAGCAGAAATAAACATGTTTCTGCAAGTTTGGTCAACCCCATGTAAGTTATGGGTCAGTAACAGCTCACTTTTCAAAACGTGTTTTTCAGCCCGAAATAAACGCGTTTTTTCAGACAGCTGTATCCCTATGTAACTGCAAGGCTCAGAAGAGCCCACACACTCAGGTCTTAACCCCAGTGTGCTGAAAGTGTCAAAACATGTTTTTCAGCAGAAATAAACATGTTTCTGCAAGTTTGGTCAACCCCATGTAACTTATGGGGCAGTAACAGCTCACTTTTCAAAACGTGTTTTTCAGCCCGAAATAAACGCGGTTTTTCAGACAGCTGTATCCCTATGTAACTGAAAGGCTCAGAAGAGCCCACACACTCAGGTCTTAACCCCAGTGTGCTGAAAGTGTCAAAACATGTTTTTCAGCAGAAATAAACATGTTTCTGTAAGTTTGGTTAACCCCATGTAAGTTATGGGTCAGTAACAGCTCACTTTTCAAAACGTGTTTTTCAGCCCGAAATAAAAGCGTTTTTTCAGACAGCTGTATCCCTATGTAACTGCAAGGCTCAGAAGAGCCCACACACTCAGTCTTAACCCCAGTGTGCTGAAAGTGTCAAAACATGTTTTTAAGCAGAAATAAACATGCTTCAGCAAGTTTGGTCAACCCCATGTAAGTTATGGGTCAGTAACAGCTCACTTTTCAAAACGTGTTTTTCAGCCCGAAATAAACGCGTTTTTTCAGACAGCTGTATCCCTATGTAACTGCAAGGCTCAGAAGAGCCCACACACTCAGGTCTTAACCCCAGTGTGCTGAAAGTGTCAAAACATGTTTTTCAGCAGAAATAAACATGTTTCTGCAAGTTTGGTCAACCCCATGTAAGTTATGGGTCAGTAACAGCTCACTTTTCAAAACGTGTTTTTCAGCCCGAAATAAACGCGTTTTTTCAGACAGCTGTATCCCTATGTAACTGCAAGGCTCAGAAGAGCCCACACACTCAGGTCTTAACCCCAGTGTGCTGAAAGTGTCAAAACATGTTTTTCAGCAGAAATAAACATGTTTCTGCAAGTTTGGTCAACCCCATGTAAGTTATGGGTCAGTAACAGCTCACTTTTCAAAACGTGTTTTTCAGCCCGAAATAAACACGTTTTTTCAGACAGCTGTATCCCTATGTAACTGCAAGGCTCAGAAGAGCCCACACACTCAGGTCTTAACCCCAGTGTGCTGAAAGTGTCAAAACATGTTTTTCAGCAGAAATAAACATGTTTCTGCAAGTTTGGTTAACCCCATGTAAGTTATGGGTCAGTAACTGCTCACTTTTCAAAACGTGTTTTTCAGCCCGAAATAAACGCGTTTTTTCAGACAGCTGTATCCCTATGTAACTGCAAGGCTCAGAAGAGCCCACACACTCAGGTCTTAACCCCAGTGTGCTGAAAGTGTCAAAACATGTTTTTCAGCAGAAATAAACATGTTTCTGCAAGTTTGGTCAACCCCATGTAAGTTATGGGTCAGTAACAGCTCACTTTTCAAAACGTGTTTTTCAGCCCGAAATAAACGCGTTTTTTCAGACAGCTGTATCCCTATGTAACTGCAAGGCTTAGAAGAGCCCACACACTCAGGTCTTAACCCCAGTGTGCTGAAAGTGTCAAAACATGTTTTTCAGCAGAAATAAACATGTTTCTGCAAGTTTGGTTAACCCCATGTAAGTTATGGGTCAGTAACAGCTCACTTTTCAAAACGTGTTTTTCAGCCCGAAATAAACGCGTTTTTTCAGACAGCTGTATCCCTATGTAACTGCAAGGCTCAGAAGAGCCCACACACTCAGGTCTTAACCCCAGTGTGCTGAAAGTGTCAAAACATGTTTTTCAGCAGAAATAAACATGTTTCTGCAAGTTTGGTCAACCCCATGTAACTTATGGGGCAGTAACAGCTCACTTTTCAAAACGTGTTTTTCAGCCCGAAATAAACGCGTTTTTTCAGACAGATGTATCCCTATGTAACTGCAAGGCTCAGAAGAGCCCACACACTCAGGTCTTAACCACAGTGTGCTGAAAGTGTCAAAACATGTTTTTCAGCAGAAATAAACATGTTTCTGCAAGTTTGGTCAACCCCATGTAAGTTATGGGTCAGTAACAGCTCACTTTTCAAAACGTGTTTTTCAGCCCGAAATAAACACGTTTTTTCAGACAGCTGTATCCCTATGTAACTGCAAGGCTCAGAAGAGCCCACACACTCAGGTCTTAACCCCAGTGTGCTGAAAGTGTCAAAACATGTTTTTCAGCAGAAATAAACATGTTTCTGCAAGTTTGGTTAACCCCATGTAAGTTATGGGTCAGTAACTGCTCACTTTTCAAAACGTGTTTTTCAGCCCGAAATAAACGCGTTTTTTCAGACAGCTGTATCCCTATGTAACTGCAAGGCTCAGAAGAGCCCACACACTCAGGTCTTAACCCCAGTGTGCTGAAAGTGTCAAAACATGTTTTTCAGCAGAAATAAACATGTTTCTGCAAGTTTGGTCAACCCCATGTAAGTTATGGGTCAGTAACAGCTCACTTTTCAAAACGTGTTTTTCAGCCCGAAATAAACGCGTTTTTTCAGACAGCTGTATCCCTATGTAACTGCAAGGCTCAGAAGAGCCCACACACTCAGGTCTTAACCCCAGTGTGCTGAAAGTGTCAAAACATGTTTTTCAGCAGAAATAAACATGTTTCTGCAAGTTTGGTCAACCCCATGTAAGTTATGGGTCAGTAACAGCTCACTTTTCAAAACGTGTTTTTCAGCCCGAAATAAACGCGTTTTTTCAGACAGCTGTATCCCTATGTAACTGCAAGGCTCAGAAGAGCCCATACACTCAGGTCTTAACCCCAGTGTGCTGAAAGTGTCAAAACATGTTTATCAGCAGAAATAAACATGTTTCTGCAAGTTTGGTTAACCCCATGTAAGTTATGGGTCAGTAACAGCTCACTTTTCAAAACGTGTTTTTCAGCCCGAAATAAAAGCGTTTTTTCAGACAGCTGTATCCCTATGTAACTGCAAGGCTCAGAAGAGCCCACACACTCAGGTCTTAACCCCAGTGTGCTGAAAGTGTCAAAACATGTTTTTCAGCAGAAATAAACATGTTTCTGCAAGTTTGGTTAACCCCATGGAAGTTATGGGTCAGTAACTGCTCACTTTTCAAAACGTGTTTTTCAGCCCGAAATAAACGCGTTTTTTCATACAGCTGTATCCCTATGTAACTGCAAGGCTCAGAAGAGCCCACACACTCAGGTCTTAACCCCAGTGTGCTGAAAGTGTCAAAACATGTTTTTCAGCAGAAATAAACATGTTTCTGCA
The DNA here is from genome assembly GCF_040954835.1 of Lepisosteus oculatus. Lineage (NCBI taxonomy): Eukaryota > Metazoa > Chordata > Actinopteri > Semionotiformes > Lepisosteidae > Lepisosteus > Lepisosteus oculatus. The sequence goes on from NW_027168293.1 coordinate 25,030, forward strand.
AGTTTGGTCAACCCCATGTAAGTTATGGGTCAGTAACAGCTCACTTTTCAAAACGTGTTTTTCAGCCCGAAATAAACGCGTTTTTTCAGACAGCTGTATCCCTATGTAACTGCAAGGCTCAGAAGAGCCCACACACTCAGGTCTTAACCCCAGTGTGCTGAAAGTGTCAAAACATGTTTTTCAGCAGAAATAAACATGTTTCTGCAAGTTTGGTCAACCCCATGTAAGTTATGGGTCAGTAACAGCTCACTTTTCAAAACGTGTTTTTCAGCCCGAATTAAACGTGTTTTTTCAGACAGCTGTATCCCTATGTAACTGCAAGGCTCAGAAGAGCCCACACACTCAGGTCTTAACCCCACTGTGCTGAAAGTGTCAAAACATGTTTTTCAGCAGAAATAAACATGTTTCTGCAAGTTTGGTCAACCCCATGTAACTTATGGGGAAGTAACAGCTCACTTTTCAAAACGTGTTTTTCAGCCCGAAATAAACGCGTTTTTTCAGACAGCTGTATCCCTATGTAACTGCAAGGCTCAGAAGAGCCCACACACTCAGGTCTTAACCCCAGTGTGCTGAAAGTGTCAAAACATGTTTTTCAGCAGAAATAAACATGTTTCTGCAAGTTTGGTCAACCCCATGTAACTTATGGGGCAGTAACAGCTCACTTTTCAAAACGTGTTTTTCAGCCCGAAATAAACGCGTTTTTTCAGACAGCTGTATGTTATCCCTATGTAACTGCAAGGCTCAGAAGAGCCCACACACTCAGGTCTTAACCCCAGTGTGCTGAAAGTGTCAAAACATGTTTTTCAGCAGAAATAAACATGTTTCTGCAAGTTTGGTCAAACCCCATGTAACTTATGGGGCAGTAACAGCTCACTTTTCAAAACGTGTTTTTCAGCCCGAAATAAACGCGTTTTTTCAGACAGCTGTATCCCTATGTAACTGCAAGGCTCAGAAGAGCCCACACACTCAGGTCTTAACCCCAGTGTGCTGAAAGTGTCAAAACATGTTTTTCAGCAGAAATAAACATGTTTCTGCAAGTTGGTCAACCCCATGTAAGTTATGGGTCAGTAACAGCTCACTTTTCAAAACGTGTTTTTCAGCCCGAAATAAACGCGTTTTTTCAGACAGCTGTATCCCTATGTAACTGCAAGGCTCAGAAGAGCCCACACACTCAGGTCTTAACCCCAGTGTGCTGAAAGTGTCAAAACATGTTTTTCAGCAGAAATAAACATGTTTCTGCAAGTTTGGTCAACCCCATGTAAGTTATGGGTCAGTAACAGCTCACTTTTCAAAACGTGTTTTTCAGCCCGAAATAAACGCGTTTTTCAGACAGCTGTATCCCTATGTAACTGCAAGGCTCAGAAGAGCCCACACACTCAGGTCTTAACCCCAGTGTGCTGAAAGGTCAAAACATGTTTTTCAGCAGAAATAAACATGTTTCTGCAAGTTTGGTCAACCCATGTAAGTTATGGGTCAGTAACAGCACACTTTTCAAAACGTGTTTTTCAGCCCGAAATAAACGCGTTTTTCAGACAGCTGTATCCCTATGTAACTGCAAGGCTCAGAAGAGCCCACACACTCAGGTCTTAACCCCACTGTGCTGAAAGTGTCAAAACATGTTTTTCAGCAGAAATAAACATGTTCTGCAAGTTTGGTCAACCCCATGTAACTTATGGGGCAGTAACAGCTCACTTTTCAAAACGTGTTTTTCAGCCCGAAATAAACGCGTTTTTTCAGACAGCTGTATCCCTATGTAACTGCAAGGCTCAGAAGAGCCCACACACTCAGGTCTTAACCCCAGTGTGCTGAAAGTGTCAAAACATGTTTTTCAGCAGAAATAAACATGTTTCTGCAAGTTTGGTCAACCCCATGTAAGTTATGGGTCAGTAACAGCTCACTTTTCAAAACGTGTTTTTCAGCCCGAATAAACGCGTTTTTTCAGACAGCTGTATCCCTATGTAACTGCAAGGCTCAGAAGAGCCCATACACTCAGGTCTTAACCCCAGTGTGCTGAAAGTGTCAAAACATGTTTATCAGCAGAAATAAACATGTTTCTGCAAGTTTGGTCAACCCCATGTAAGTTATGGGGCAGTAACAGCTCACTTTTCAAACGTGTTTTTCAGCCCGAAATAAAAGCGTTTTTTCAGACAGCTGTATCCCTATGTAACTGCAAGGCTCAGAAGAGCCCACACACTCAGGTCTTAACCCCAGTGTGCTGAAAGTGTCAAAACATGTTTTTCAGCAGAAATAAACATGTTTCTGCAAGTTTGGTTAACCCCATGGAAGTTATGGGTCAGTAACTGCTCACTTTTCAAAACGTGTTTTTCAGCCCGAAATAAACGCGTTTTTTCAGACAGCTGTATCCCTATGTAACTGCAAGGCTCAGAAGAGCCCACACACTCAGGTCTTAACCCCAGTGTGCTGAAAGTGTCAAAACATGTTTTTCAGCAGAAATAAACATGTTTCTGCAAGTTTGGTCAACCCCATGTAACTTATGGGGCAGTAACAGCTCACTTTTCAAAACGTGTTTTTCAGCCCGAAATAAACGCGTTTTTTAAGACAGCTGTATCCCTATGTAACTGCAAGGCTCAGAAGAGCCCACACACTCAGGTCTTAACCCCAGTGTGCTGAAAGTGTCAAAACATGTTTTTCAGCAGAAATAAACATGTTTCTGCAAGTTTGGTCAACCCCATGTAAGTTATGGGTCAGTAACAGCTCACTTTTCAAAACGTGTTTTTCAGCCCGAAATAAACGCGTTTTTTCAGACAGCTGTATCCCTATGTAACTGCAAGGCTCAGAAGAGCCCACACACTCAGGTCTTAACCCCAGTGTGCTGAAAGTGTCAAAACATGTTTTTCAGCAGAAATAAACATGTTTCTGCAAGTTTGGTCAACCCCATGTAAGTTATGGGTCAGTAACAGCTCACTTTTCAAAACGTGTTTTTCAGCCCGAATTAAACGCGTTTTTTCAGACAGCTGTATCCCTATGTAACTGCAAGGCTCAGAAGAGCCCACACACTCAGGTCTTAACCCCACTGTGCTGAAAGTGTCAAAACATGTTTTTCAGCAGAAATAAACATGTTTCTGCAAGTTTGGTCAACCCTATGTAACTTATGGGGAAGTAACAGCTCACTTTTCAAAACGTGTTTTTCAGCCCGAAATAAACGCGTTTTTTCAGACAGCTGTATCCCTATGTAACTGCAAGGCTCAGAAGAGCCCACACACTCAGGTCTTAACCCCAGTGTGCTGAAAGTGTCAAAACATGTTTTTCAGCAGAAATAAACATGTTTCTGCAAGTTTGGTCAACCCCATGTAAGTTATGGGTCAGTAACAGCTCACTTTTCAAAACGTGTTTTTCAGCCCGAAATAAACGCGTTTTTTCAGACAGCTGTATCCCTATGTAACTGCAAGGCTCAGAAGAGCCCACACACTCAGGTCTTAACCCCAGTGTGCTGAAAGTGTCAAAACATGTTTTTCAGCAGAAATAAACATGTTTCTGCAAGTTTGGTCAACCCCATGTAACTTATGGGGCAGTAACAGCTCACTTTTCAAAACGTGTTTTTCAGCCCGAAATAAACGCGTTTTTTCAGACAGCTGTATCCCTATGTAACTGCAAGGCTCAGAAGAGCCCACACACTCAGGTCTTAACCCCAGTGTGCTGAAAGTGTCAAAACATGTTTTTCAGCAGAAATAAACATGTTTCTGCAAGTTTGGTCAACCCCATGTAACTTATGGGGCAGTAACAGCTCACTTTTCAAAACGTGTTTTTCAGCCCGAAATAAACGCGTTTTTTCAGACAGCTGTATCCCTATGTAACTGCAAGGCTCAGAAGAGCCCACACACTCAGGTCTTAACCCCAGTGTGCTGAAAGTGTCAAAACATGTTTTTCAGCAGAAATAAACATGTTTCTGCAAGTTTGGTTAACCCCATGTAAGTTATGGGTCAGTAACAGCTCACTTTTCAAAACGTGTTTTTCAGCCCGAAATAAACACGTTTTTTCAGACAGCTGTATCCCTTATGTAACTGCAAGGCTCAGAAGAGCCCACACACTCAGGTCATAACCCCAGTGTGCTGAAAGTGTCAAAACATGTTTATCAGCAGAAATAAACATGTTTCTGCAAGTTTGGTCAACCCCATGTAAGTTATGGGGCAGTAACAGCTCACTTTTCAAAACGTGTTTTTCAGCCCGAAATAAACGTGTTTTTCAGACAGCTGTATCCCTATGTAACTGCAAGGCTCAGAAGAGCTCACACACTCAGGTCTTAACCCCAGTGTGCTGAAAGTGTCAAAACATGTTTTTCAGCAGAAATAAACATGTTTCTGCAAGTTTGGTCAACCCCATGTAAGTTATGGGTCAGTAACAGCACACTTTTCAAAACGTGTTTTTCAGCCCGAAATAAACGCGTTTTTTCAGACAGCTGTATCCCTATGTAACTGCAAGGCTCAGAAGAGCCCACACACTCAGGTCTTAACCCCAGTGTGCTGAAAGTGTCAAAACATGTTTTTCAGCAGAAATAAACATGTTTCTGCAAGTTTGGTCAACCCCATGTAAGTTATGGGTCAGTAACAGCTCACTTTTCAAAACGTGTTTTTCAGCCCGAAATAAACGCGTTTTTTCAGACAGCTGTATCCCTATGTAACTGCAAGGTTCAGAAGAGCCCACACACTCAGGTCTTAACCCCAGTGTGCTGAAAGTATCAAAACATGTTTTTCAGCAGAAATAAACATGTTTCTGCAAGTTTGGTCAACCCCATGTAAGTTATGGGTCAGTAACAGCTCACTTTTCAAAACGTGTTTTTCAGCCCGAAATAAACGCGTTTTTCAGACAGCTGTATCCCTATGTAACTGCAAGGCTCAGAAGAACCCACACACTCAGGTCTTAACCCCAGTGTGCTGAAAGTGTCAAAACATGTTTTTCAGCAGAAATAAACATGTTTCTGCAAGTTTGGTTAACCCCATGTAAGTTATGGGTCAGTAACTGCTCACTTTTCAAAACGTGTTTTTCAGCCCGAAATAAACGCGTTTTTTCAGACAGCTGTATCCCTATGTAACTGCAAGGCTCAGAAGAGCCCACACACTCAGGTCTTAACCCCAGTGTGCTGAAAGTGTCAAAACATGTTTTTCAGCAGAAATAAACATGTTTCTGCAAGTTTGGTCAACCCCATGTAACTTATGGGGCAGTAACAGCTCACTTTTCAAAACGTGTTTTTCAGCCCGAAATAAACGCGTTTTTCAGACAGCTGTATCCCTATGTAACTGCAAGGCTCAGAAGAGCCCACACACTCAGGTCTTAACCCCAGTGTGCTGAAAGTGTCAAAACATGTTTTTCAGCAGAAATAAACATGTTTCTGCAAGTTTGGTTAACCCCATGTAAGTTATGGGTCAGTAACAGCTCACTTTTCAAAACGTGTTTTTCAGCCCGAAATAAACACGTTTTTTCAGACAGCTGTATCCCTATGTAACTGCAAGGCTCAGAAGAGCCCACACACTCAGGTCATAACCCCAGTGTGCTGAAAGTGTCAAAACATGTTTATCAGCAGAAATAAACATGTTTCTGCAAGTTTGGTCAACCCATGTAAGTTATGGGGCAGTAACAGCTCACTTTTCAAAACGTGTTTTTCAGCCCGAAATAAACGTGTTTTTCAGACAGCTGTATCCCTATGTAACTGCAAGGCTCAGAAGAGCTCACACACTCAGGTCTTAACCCCAGTGTGCTGAAAGTGTCAAAACATGTTTTTCAGCAGAAATAAACATGTTTCTGCAAGTTTGGTCAACCCCATGTAAGTTATGGGTCAGTAACAGCACACTTTTCAAAACGTGTTTTTCAGCCCGAAATAAACGCGTTTTTTCAGACAGCTGTATCCCTATGTAACTGCAAGGCTCAGAAGAGCCCACACACTCAGGTCTTAACCCCAGTGTGCTGAAAGTGTCAAAACATGTTTTTCAGCAGAAATAAACATGTTTCTGCAAGTTTGGTCAACCCCATGTAAGTTATGGGTCAGTAACAGCTCACTTTTCAAAACGTGTTTTTCAGCCCGAAATAAACGCGTTTTTTCAGACAGCTGTATCCCTATGTAACTGCAAGGCTCAGAAGAGCCCACACACTCAGGTCTTAACCCCAGTGTGCTGAAAGTATCAAAACATGTTTTTCAGCAGAAATAAACATGTTTCTGCAAGTTTGGTCAACCCCATGTAAGTTATGGGTCAGTAACAGCTCACTTTTCAAAACGTGTTTTTCAGCCCGAAATAAACGCGTTTTTCAGACAGCTGTATCCCTATGTAACTGCAAGGCTCAGAAGAACCCACACACTCAGGTCTTAACCCCAGTGTGCTGAAAGTGTCAAAACATGTTTTTCAGCAGAAATAAACATGTTTCTGCAAGTTTGGTTAACCCCATGTAAGTTATGGGTCAGTAACTGCTCACTTTTCAAAACGTGTTTTTCAGCCCGAAATAAACGCGTTTTTTCAGACAGCTGTATCCCTATGTAACTGCAAGGCTCAGAAGAGCCCACACACTCAGGTCTTAACCCCAGTGTGCTGAAAGTGTCAAAACATGTTTTTCAGCAGAAATAAACATGTTTCTGCAAGTTTGGTCAACCCCATGTAAGTTATGGGTCAGTAACAGCTCACTTTTCAAAACGTGTTTTTCAGCCCGAAATAAACACGTTTTTTCAGACAGCTGTATCCCTATGTAACTGCAAGGCTCAGAAGAGCCCACACACTCAGGTCTTAACCCCAGTGTGCTGAAAGTGTCAAAACATGTTTTTCAGCAGAAATAAACATGTTTCTTCAAGTTTGGTTAACCCCATGTAAGTTATGGGTCAGTAACTGCTCACTTTTCAAAACGTGTTTTTCAGCCCGAAATAACGCGTTTTTTCAGACAGCTGTATCCCTATGTAACTGCAAGGCTCAGAAGAGCCCACACACTCAGGTCTTAACCCCAGTGTGCTGAAAGTGTCAAAACATGTTTTTCAGCAGAAATAAACATGTTTCTGCAAGTTTGGTCAACCCCATGTAAGTTATGGGTCAGTAACAGCTCACTTTTCAAAACGTGTTTTTCAGCCCGAAATAAACGCGTTTTTCAGACAGCTGTATCCCTATGTAACTGCAAGGCTCAGAAGAGCCCACACACTCAGGTCTTAACCCCAGTGTGCTGAAAGTGTCAAAACATGTTTTTCAGCAGAAATAAACATGTTTCTGCAAGTTTGGTCAACCCCATGTAAGTTATGGGTCAGTAACAGCTCACTTTTCAAAACGTGTTTTTCAGCCCGAAATAAACGCGTTTTTTCAGACAGCTGTATCCCTATGTAACTGCAAGGCTCAGAAGAGCCCATACACTCAGGTCTTAACCCCAGTGTGCTGAAAGTGTCAAAACATGTTTTTCAGCAGAAATAAACATGTTTCTGCAAGTTTTGGTTAACCCCATGTAAGTTATGGGTCAGTAACAGCTCACTTTTCAAAACGTGTTTTTCAGCCCGAAATAAAAGCGTTTTTTCAGACAGCTGTATCCCTATGTAACTGCAAGGCTCAGAAGAGCCCACACACTCAGGTCTTAACCCCAGTGTACTGAAAGTGTCAAAACATGTTTTTCAGCAGAAATAAACATTTTTCTGCAAGTTTGGTCAACCCCATGTAAGTTATGGGTCAGTAACAGCTCACTTTTCAAACGTGTTTTTCAGCCCGAAATAAACGTGTTTTTCAGACAGCTGTATCCCTATGTAACTGCAAGGCTCAGAAGAGCCCACACACTCAGGTCTTAACCCCAGTGTGCTGAAAGTGTCAAAACATGTTTTTCAGCAGAAATAAACATGTTTCTGCAAGTTTGGTTAACCCCATGGAAGTTATGGGTCAGTAACTGCTCACTTTTCAAAACGTGTTTTTCAGCCCGAAATAAACGCGTTTTTTCAGACAGCTGTATCCCTATGTAACTGCAAGGCTCAGAAGAGCCCACACACTCAGGTCTTAACCCCAGTGTGCTGAAAGTGTCAAAACATGTTTTTCAGCAGAAATAAACATGTTTCTGCAAGTTTGGTCAACCCCATGTAAGTTATGGGTCAGTAACAGCTCACTTTTCAAACGTGTTTTTCAGCCCGAAATAAACGCGTTTTTTCAGACAGCTGTATCCCTATGTAACTGCAAGGCTCAGAAGAGCCCACACACTCAGGTCTTAACCCCAGTGTGCTGAAAGTGTCAAAACATGTTTTTCAGCAGAAATAAACATGTTTCTGCAAGTTTGGTCAACCCCATGTAAGTTATGGGTCAGTAACAGCTCACTTTTCAAAACGTGTTTTTCAGCCCGAAATAAACGCGTTTTTTCAGACAGCTCACTGTGTGTATCCCTATGTAACTGCAAGGCTCAGAAGAGCCCACACACTCAGGTCTTAACCCCAGTGTGCTGAAAGTGTCAAAACATGTTTTTCAGCAGAAATAAACATGTTTCTGCAAGTTTGGTCAACCCCATGTAAGTTATGGGTCAGTAACAGCTCACTTTTCAAAACGTGTTTTTCAGCCCGAAATAAACGCGTTTTTCAGACAGCTGTATCCCTATGTAACTGCAAGGCTCAGAAGAGCCCACACACTCAGGTCTTAACCCCAGTGTGCTGAAAGTGTCAAAACATGTTTTTCAGCAGAAATAAACATGTTTCTGCAAGTTTGGTCAACCCCATGTAAGTTATGGGTCAGTAACAGCTCACTTTTCAAAACGTGTTTTTCAGCCCGAAATAAACGCGTTTTTTCAGACAGCTGTATCCCTATGTAACTGCAAGGCTCAGAAGAGCCCACACACTCAGGTCTTAACCCCAGTGTGCTGAAAGTGTCAAAACATGTTTTTCAGCAGAAATAAACATGTTTCTGCAAGTTTGGTCAACCCCAGTAACTTATGGGGAAGTAACAGCTCACTTTTCAAAACGTGTTTTTCAGCCCGAAATAAACGCGTTTTTTCAGACAGCTGTATCCCTATGTAACTGCAAGGCTCAGAAGAGCCCACACACTCAGGTCTTAACCCCAGTGTGCTGAAAGTGTCAAAACATGTTTTTCAGCAGAAATAAACATGTTTCTGCAAGTTTGGTCAACCCCATGTAACTTATGGGGCAGTAACAGCTCACTTTTCAAAACGTGTTTTTCAGCCCGAAATAAACGCGTTTTTTCAGACAGCTGTATCCCTATGTAACTGCAAGGCTCAGAAGAGCCCACACACTCAGGTCTTAACCCCAGTGTGCTGAAAGTGTCAAAACATGTTTTTCAGCAGAAATAAACATGTTTCTGCAAGTTTGGTCAACCCCATGTAACTTATGGGGCAGTAACAGCTCACTTTTCAAAACGTGTTTTTCAGCCCGAAATAAACGCGTTTTTTCAGACAGCTGTATCCCTATGTAACTGCAAGGCTCAGAAGAGCCCACACACTCAGGTCTTAACCCCAGTGTGCTGAAAGTGTCAAAACATGTTTTTCAGCAGAAATAAACATGTTTCTGCAAGTTTGGTCAACCCCATGTAAGTTATGGGTCAGTAACAGCTCACTTTTCAAAACGTGTTTTTCAGCCCGAAATAAACGCGTTTTTTCAGACAGCTGTATCCCTATGTAACTGCAAGGCTCAGAAGAGCCCACACACTCAGGTCTTAACCCCAGTGTGCTGAAAGTGTCAAAACATGTTTTTCAGCAGAAATAAACATGTTTCTGCAAGTTTGGTCAACCCCATGTAAGTTATGGGTCAGTAACAGCTCACTTTTCAAAACGTGTTTTTCAGCCCGAAATAAACGCGTTTTTTCAGACAGCTGTATCCCTATGTAACTGCAAGGCTCAGAAGAGCCCACACACTCAGGTCTTAACCCCAGTGTGCTGAAAGTGTCAAAACATGTTTTTCAGCAGAAATAAACATGTTTCTGCAAGTTTGGTCAACCCCATGTAAGTTATGGGTCAGTAACAGCTCACTTTTCAAAACGTGTTTTTCAGCCCGAATTAAACGTGTTTTTTCAGACAGCTGTATCCCTATGTAACTGCAAGGCTCAGAAGAGCCCACACACTCAGGTCTTAACCCCACTGTGCTGAAAGTGTCAAAACATGTTTTTCAGCAGAAATAAACATGTTTCTGCAAGTTTGGTCAACCCCATGTAACTTATGGGGAAGTAACAGCTCACTTTTCAAAACGTGTTTTTCAGCCCGAAATAAACGCGTTTTTTCAGACAGCTGTATCCCTATGTAACTGCAAGGCTCAGAAGAGCCCACACACTCAGGTCTTAACCCCAGTGTGCTGAAAGTGTCAAAACATGTTTTTCAGCAGAAATAAACATGTTTCTGCAAGTTTGGTCAACCCCATGTAACTTATGGGGCAGTAACAGCTCACTTTTCAAAACGTGTTTTTCAGCCCGAAATAAACGCGTTTTTTCAGACAGCTGTATCCCTATGTAACTGCAAGGCTCAGAAGAGCCCACACACTCAGGTCTTAACCCCAGTGTGCTGAAAGTGTCAAAACATGTTTTTCAGCAGAAATAAACATGTTTCTGCAAGTTTGGTCAACCCCATGTAACTTATGGGGCAGTAACAGCTCACTTTTCAAAACGTGTTTTTCAGCCCGAAATAAACGCGTTTTTTCAGACAGCTGTATCCCTATGTAACTGCAAGGCTCAGAAGAGCCCACACACTCAGGTCTTAACCCCAGTGTGCTGAAAGTGTCAAAACATGTTTTTCAGCAGAAATAAACATGTTTCTGCAAGTTTGGTCAACCCCATGTAAGTTATGGGTCAGTAACAGCTCACTTTTCAAAACGTGTTTTTCAGCCCGAAATAAACGCGTTTTTTCAGACAGCTGTATCCCTATGTAACTGCAAGGCTCAGAAGAGCCCACACACTCAGGTCTTAACCCCAGTGTGCTGAAAGTGTCAAAACATGTTTTTCAGCAGAAATAAACATGTTTCTGCAAGTTTGGTCAACCCCATGTAAGTTATGGGTCAGTAACAGCTCACTTTTCAAAACGTGTTTTTCAGCCCGAAATAAACGCGTTTTTTCAGACAGCTGTATCCCTATGTAACTGCAAGGCTCAGAAGAGCCCACACACTCAGGTCTTAACCCCAGTGTGCTGAAAGTGTCAAAACATGTTTTTCAGCAGAAATAAACATGTTTCTGCAAGTTTGGTCAACCCCATGTAAGTTATGGGTCAGTAACAGCACACTTTTCAAAACGTGTTTTTCAGCCAAAAATAAACGCGTTTTTTCAGACAGCTGTATCCCTATGTAACTGCAAGGCTCAGAAGAGCCCACACACTCAGGTCTTAACCCCACTGTGCTGAAAGTGTCAAAACATGTTTTTCAGCAGAAATAAACATGTTTCTGCAAGTTTGGTCAACCCCATGTAACTTATGGGGCAGTAACAGCTCACTTTTCAAAACGTGTTTTTCAGCCCGAAATAAACGCGTTTTTTCAGACAGCTGTATCCCTATGTAACTGCAAGGCTCAGAAGAGCCCACACACTCAGGTCTTAACCCCAGTGTGCTGAAAGTGTCAAAACATGTTTTTCAGCAGAAATAAACATGTTTCTGCAAGTTTGGTCAACCCCATGTAAGTTATGGGTCAGTAACAGCTCACTTTTCAAAACGTGTTTTTCAGCCCGAAATAAACGCGTTTTTTCAGACAGCTGTATCCCTATGTAACTGCAAGGCTCAGAAGAGCTCATACACTCAGGTCTTAACCCCAGTGTGCTGAAAGTGTCAAAACATGTTTATCAGCAGAAATAAACATGTTTCTGCAAGTTTGGTCAACCCCATGTAAGTTATGGGGCAGTAACAGCTCACTTTTCAAAACGTGTTTTTCAGCCCGAAATAAAAGCGTTTTTTCAGACAGCTGTATCCCTATGTAACTGCAAGGCTCAGAAGAGCCCACACACTCAGGTCTTAACCCCAGTGTGCTGAAAGTGTCAAAACATGTTTTTCAGCAGAAATAAACATGTTTCTGCAAGTTTGGTTAACCCCATGGAAGTTATGGGTCAGTAACAGCTCACTTTTCAAAACGTGTTTTTCAGCCCGAATTAAACGTGTTTTTTCAGACAGCTGTATCCCTATGTAACTGCAAGGCTCAGAAGAGCCCACACACTCAGGTCTTAACCCCACTGTGCTGAAAGTGTCAAAACATGTTTTTCAGCAGAAATAAACATGTTTCTGCAAGTTTGGTCAACCCCATGTAACTTATGGGGAAGTAACAGCTCACTTTTCAAAACGTGTTTTTCAGCCCGAAATAAACGCGTTTTTTCAGACAGCTGTATCCCTATGTAACTGCAAGGCTCAGAAGAGCCCACACACTCAGGTCTTAACCCCAGTGTGCTGAAAGTGTCAAAACATGTTTTTCAGCAGAAATAAACATGTTTCTGCAAGTTTGGTCAACCCCATGTAACTTATGGGGCAGTAACAGCTCACTTTTCAAAACGTGTTTTTCAGCCCGAAATAAACGCGTTTTTTCAGACAGCTGTATCCCTATGTAACTGCAAGGCTCAGAAGAGCCCACACACTCAGGTCTTAACCCCAGTGTGCTGAAAGTGTCAAAACATGTTTTTCAGCAGAAATAAACATGTTTCTGCAAGTTTGGTCAACCCCATGTAACTTATGGGGCAGTAACAGCTCACTTTTCAAAACGTGTTTTTCAGCCCGAAATAAACGCGTTTTTTCAGACAGCTGTATCCCTATGTAACTGCAAGGCTCAGAAGAGCCCACACACTCAGGTCTTAACCCCAGTGTGCTGAAAGTGTCAAAACATGTTTTTCAGCAGAAATAAACATGTTTCTGCAAGTTTGGTCAACCCCATGTAAGTTATGGGTCAGTAACAGCTCACTTTTCAAAACGTGTTTTTCAGCCCGAAATAAACGCGTTTTTTCAGACAGCTGTATCCCTATGTAACTGCAAGGCTCAGAAGAGCCCACACACTCAGGTCTTAACCCCAGTGTGCTGAAAGTGTCAAAACATGTTTTTCAGCAGAAATAAACATGTTTCTGCAAGTTTGGTCAACCCCATGTAAGTTATGGGTCAGTAACAGCTCACTTTTCAAAACGTGTTTTTCAGCCCGAAATAAACGCGTTTTTTCAGACAGCTGTATCCCTATGTAACTGCAAGGCTCAGAAGAGCCCACACACTCAGGTCTTAACCCCAGTGTGCTGAAAGTGTCAAAACATGTTTTTCAGCAGAAATAAACATGTTTCTGCAAGTTTGGTCAACCCCATGTAAGTTATGGGTCAGTAACAGCTCACTTTTCAAAACGTGTTTTTCAGCCCGAAATAAACGCGTTTTTTCAGACAGCTGTATCCCTATGTAACTGCAAGGCTCAGAAGAGCCCACACACTCAGGTCTTAACCCCAGTGTGCTGAAAGTGTCAAAACATGTTTTTCAGCAGAAATAAACATGTTTCTGCAAGTTTGGTCAACCCCATGTAAGTTATGGGTCAGTAACAGCTCACTTTTCAAAACGTGTTTTTCAGCCCGAAATAAACGCGTTTTTTCAGACAGCTGTATCCCTATGTAACTGCAAGGCTCAGAAGAGCCCACACACTCAGGTCTTAACCCCAGTGTGCTGAAAGTGTCAAAACATGTTTTTCAGCAGAAATAAACATGTTTCTGCAAGTTTGGTCAACCCCATGTAAGTTATGGGTCAGTAACAGCACACTTTTCAAAACGTGTTTTTCAGCCAAAAATAAACGCGTTTTTTCAGACAGCTGTATCCCTATGTAACTGCAAGGCTCAGAAGAGCCCACACACTCAGGTCTTAACCCCACTGTGCTGAAAGTGTCAAAACATGTTTTTCAGCAGAAATAAACATGTTTCTGCAAGTTTGGTCAACCCCATGTAACTTATGGGGCAGTAACAGCTCACTTTTCAAAACGTGTTTTTCAGCCCGAAATAAACGCGTTTTTTCAGACAGCTGTATCCCTATGTAACTGCAAGGCTCAGAAGAGCCCACACACTCAGGTCTTAACCCCAGTGTGCTGAAAGTGTCAAAACATGTTTTTCAGCAGAAATAAACATGTTTCTGCAAGTTTGGTCAACCCCATGTAAGTTATGGGTCAGTAACAGCTCACTTTTCAAAACGTGTTTTTCAGCCCGAAATAAACGCGTTTTTTCAGACAGCTGTATCCCTATGTAACTGCAAGGCTCAGAAGAGCTCATACACTCAGGTCTTAACCCCAGTGTGCTGAAAGTGTCAAAACATGTTTTTCAGCAGAAATAAACATGTTTCTGCAAGTTTGGTCAACCCCATGTAAGTTATGGGTCAGTAACAGCTCACTTTTCAAAACGTGTTTTTCAGCCCGAATTAAACGCGTTTTTTCAGACAGCTGTATCCCTATGTAACTGCAAGGCTCAGAAGAGCCCACACACTCAGGTCTTAACCCCACTGTGCTGAAAGTGTCAAAACATGTTTTTCAGCAGAAATAAACATGTTTCTGCAAGTTTGGTCAACCCTATGTAACTTATGGGGAAGTAACAGCTCACTTTTCAAAACGTGTTTTTCAGCCCGAAATAAACGCGTTTTTTCAGACAGCTGTATCCCTATGTAACTGCAAGGCTCAGAAGAGCCCACACACTCAGGTCTTAACCCCAGTGTGCTGAAAGTGTCAAAACATGTTTTTCAGCAGAAATAAACATGTTTCTGCAAGTTTGGTCAACCCCATGTAACTTATGGGGCAGTAACAGCTCACTTTTCAAAACGTGTTTTTCAGCCCGAAATAAACGCGTTTTTTCAGACAGCTGTATCCCTATGTAACTGCAAGGCTCAGAAGAGCCCACACACTCAGGTCTTAACCCCAGTGTGCTGAAAGTGTCAAAACATGTTTTTCAGCAGAAATAAACGTGTTTCTGCAAGTTTGGTCAACCCCATGTAACTTATGGGGCAGTAACAGCTCACTTTTCAAAACGTGTTTTTCAGCCCGAAATAAACGCGTTTTTTCAGACAGCTGTATCCCTATGTAACTGCAAGGCTCAGAAGAGCCCACACACTCAGGTCTTAACCCCAGTGTGCTGAAAGTGTCAAAACATGTTTTTCAGCAGAAATAAACATGTTTCTGCAAGTTTGGTTAACCCCATGTAAGTTATGGGTCAGTAACAGCTCACTTTTCAAAACGTGTTTTTCAGCCCGAAATAAACACGTTTTTTCAGACAGCTGTATCCCTATGTAACTGCAAGGCTCAGAAGAGCCCACACACTCAGGTCATAACCCCAGTGTGCTGAAAGTGTCAAAACATGTTTATCAGCAGAAATAAACATGTTTCTGCAAGTTTGGTCAACCCCATGTAAGTTATGGGGCAGTAACAGCTCACTTTTCAAAACGTGTTTTTCAGCCCGAAATAAACGTGTTTTTCAGACAGCTGTATCCCTATGTAACTGCAAGGCTCAGAAGAGCTCACACACTCAGGTCTTAACCCCAGTGTGCTGAAAGTGTCAAAACATGTTTTCAGCAGAAATAAACATGTTTCTGCAAGTTTGGTCAACCCCATGTAAGTTATGGGTCAGTAACAGCACACTTTTCAAAACGTGTTTTTCAGCCCGAAATAAACGCGTTTTTTCAGACAGCTGTATCCCTATGTAACTGCAAGGCTCAGAAGAGCCCACACACTCAGGTCTTAACCCCAGTGTGCTGAAAGTGTCAAAACATGTTTTTCAGCAGAAATAAACATGTTTCTGCAAGTTTGGTCAACCCCATGTAAGTTATGGGTCAGTAACAGCTCACTTTTCAAAACGTGTTTTTCAGCCCGAAATAAACGCGTTTTTTCAGACAGCTGTATCCCTATGTAACTGCAAGGTTCAGAAGAGCCCACACACTCAGGTCTTAACCCCAGTGTGCTGAAAGTATCAAAACGTGTTTTTCAGCCCGAAATAAACACGTTTTTTCAGACAGCTGTATCCCTATGTAACTGCAAGGCTCAGAAGAGCCCACACACTCAGGTCATAACCCCAGTGTGCTGAAAGTGTCAAAACATGTTTATCAGCAGAAATAAACATGTTTCTGCAAGTTTGGTCAACCCCCATGTAAGTTATGGGGCAGTAACAGCTCACTTTTCAAAACGTGTTTTTCAGCCCGAAATAAACGTGTTTTTCAGACAGCTGTATCCCTATGTAACTGCAAGGCTCAGAAGAGCTCACACACTCAGGTCTTAACCCCAGTGTGCTGAAAGTGTCAAAACATGTTTTTCAGCAGAAATAAACATGTTTCTGCAAGTTTGGTCAACCCCATGTAAGTTATGGGTCAGTAACAGCACACTTTTCAAAACGTGTTTTTCAGCCCGAAATAAACGCGTTTTTTCAGACAGCTGTATCCCTATGTAACTGCAAGGCTCAGAAGAGCCCACACACTCAGGTCTTAACCCCAGTGTGCTGAAAGTGTCAAAACATGTTTTTCAGCAGAAATAAACATGTTTCTGCAAGTTTGGTCAACCCCATGTAAGTTATGGGTCAGTAACAGCTCACTTTTCAAAACGTGTTTTTCAGCCCGAAATAAACGCGTTTTTTCAGACAGCTGTATCCCTATGTAACTGCAAGGCTCAGAAGAGCCCACACACTCAGGTCTTAACCCCAGTGTGCTGAAAGTATCAAAACATGTTTTTCAGCAGAAATAAACATGTTTCTGCAAGTTTGGTCAACCCCATGTAAGTTATGGGTCAGTAACAGCTCACTTTTCAAAACGTGTTTTCAGCCCGAAATAAACGCGTTTTTCAGACAGCTGTATCCCTATGTAACTGCAAGGCTCAGAAGAACCCACACACTCAGGTCTTAACCCCAGTGTGCTGAAAGTGTCAAAACATGTTTTTCAGCAGAAATAAACATGTTTCTGCAAGTTTGGTTAACCCCATGTAAGTTATGGGTCAGTAACTGCTCACTTTTCAAAACGTGTTTTTCAGCCCGAAATAAACGCGTTTTTTCAGACAGCTGTATCCCTATGTAACTGCAAGGCTCAGAAGAGCCCACACACTCAGGTCTTAACCCCAGTGTGCTGAAAGTGTCAAAACATGTTTTTCAGCAGAAATAAACATGTTTCTGCAAGTTTGGTCAACCCCATGTAAGTTATGGGTTAGTAACAGCTCACTTTTCAAAACGTGTTTTTCAGCCCGAAATAAACACGTTTTTTCAGACAGCTGTATCCCTATGTAACTGCAAGGCTCAGAAGAGCCCACACACTCAGGTCTTAACCCCAGTGTGCTGAAAGTGTCAAAACATGTTTTTCAGCAGAAATAAACATGTTTCTGCAAGTTTGGTTAACCCCATGTAAGTTATGGGTCAGTAACTGCTCACTTTTCAAAACGTGTTTTTCAGCCCGAAATAAACGCGTTTTTTCAGACAGCTGTATCCCTATGTAACTGCAAGGCTCAGAAGAGCCCACACACTCAGGTCTTAACCCCAGTGTGCTGAAAGTGTCAAAACATGTTTTTCAGCAGAAATAAACATGTTTCTGCAAGTTTGGTCAACCCCATGTAAGTTATGGGTCAGTAACAGCTCACTTTTCAAAACGTGTTTTTCAGCCCGAAATAAACGCGTTTTTTCAGACAGCTGTATCCCTATGTAACTGCAAGGCTCAGAAGAGCCCACACACTCAGGTCTTAACCCCAGTGTGCTGAAAGTGTCAAAACATGTTTTTCAGCAGAAATAAACATGTTTCTGCAAGTTTGGTCAACCCCATGTAAGTTATGGGTCAGTAACAGCTCACTTTCAAAACGTGTTTTTCAGCCCGAAATAAACGCGTTTTTTCAGACAGCTGTATCCCTATGTAACTGCAAGGCTCAGAAGAGCCCACACACTCAGGTCTTAACCCCAGTGTGCTGAAAGTGTCAAAACATGTTTTTCAGCAGAAATAAACATGTTTCTGCAAGTTTGGTCAACCCCATGTAAGTTATGGGTCAGTAACAGCTCACTTTTCAAAACGTGTTTTTCAGCCCGAAATAAACGCGTTTTTTCAGACAGCTGTATCCCTATGTAACTGCAAGGCTCAGAAGAGCCCACACACTCAGGTCTTAACCCCAGTGTGCTGAAAGTATCAAAACATGTTTTTCAGCAGAAATAAACATGTTTCTGCAAGTTTGGTCAACCCCATGTAAGTTATGGGTCAGTAACAGCTCACTTTTCAAAACGTGTTTTTCAGCCCGAAATAAACGCGTTTTTCAGACAGCTGTATCCCTATGTAACTGCAAGGCTCAGAAGAACCCACACACTCAGGTCTTAACCCCAGTGTGCTGAAAGTGTCAAAACATGTTTTTCAGCAGAAATAAACATGTTTCTGCAAGTTTGGTTAACCCCATGTAAGTTATGGGTCAGTAACTGCTCACTTTTCAAAACGTGTTTTTCAGCCCGAAATAAACGCGTTTTTTCAGACAGCTGTATCCCTATGTAACTGCAAGGCTCAGAAGAGCCCACACACTCAGGTCTTAACCCCAGTGTGCTGAAAGTGTCAAAACATGTTTTTCAGCAGAAATAAACATGTTTCTGCAAGTTTGGTCAACCCCATGTAAGTTATGGGTTAGTAACAGCTCACTTTTCAAAACGTGTTTTTCAGCCCGAAATAAACACGTTTTTTCAGACAGCTGTATCCCTATGTAACTGCAAGGCTCAGAAGAGCCCACACACTCAGGTCTTAACCCCAGTGTGCTGAAAGTGTCAAAACATGTTTTTCAGCAGAAATAAACATGTTTCTGCAAGTTTGGTTAACCCCATGTAAGTTATGGGTCAGTAACTGCTCACTTTTCAAAACGTGTTTTTCAGCCCGAAATAAACGCGTTTTTTCAGACAGCTGTATCCCTATGTAACTGCAAGGCTCAGAAGAGCCCACACACTCAGGTCTTAACCCCAGTGTGCTGAAAGTGTCAAAACATGTTTTTCAGCAGAAATAAACATGTTTCTGCAAGTTTGGTCAACCCCATGTAAGTTATGGGTCAGTAACAGCTCACTTTTCAAAACGTGTTTTTCAGCCCGAAATAAACGCGTTTTTTCAGACAGCTGTATCCCTATGTAACTGCAAGGCTCAGAAGAGCCCACACACTCAGGTCTTAACCCCAGTGTGCTGAAAGTGTCAAAACATGTTTTTCAGCAGAAATAAACATGTTTCTGCAAGTTTGGTCAACCCCATGTAAGTTATGGGTCAGTAACAGCTCACTTTTCAAAACGTGTTTTTCAGCCCGAAATAAACGCGTTTTTTCAGACAGCTGTATCCCTATGTAACTGCAAGGCTCAGAAGAGCCCATACACTCAGGTCTTAACCCCAGTGTGCTGAAAGTGTCAAAACATGTTTATCAGCAGAAATAAACATGTTTCTGCAAGTTTGGTTAACCCCATGTAAGTTATGGGTCAGTAACAGCTCACTTTTCAAAACGTGTTTTTCAGCCCGAAATAAACGCGTTTTTTCAGACAGCTGTATCCCTATGTAACTGCAAGGCTCAGAAGAGCCCACACACTCAGGTCTTAACCCCAGTGTGCTGAAAGTGTCAAAACATGTTTTTCAGCAGAAATAAACATGTTTCTGCAAGTTTGGTCAACCCCATGTAAGTTATGGGTCAGTAACAGCTCACTTTTCAAAACGTGTTTTTCAGCCCGAAATAAACGCGTTTTTTCAGACAGCTGTATCCCTATGTAACTGCAAGGCTCAGAAGAGCTCATACACTCAGGTCTTAACCCCAGTGTGCTGAAAGTGTCAAAACATGTTTTTCAGCAGAAATAAACATGTTTCTGCAAGTTTGGTCAACCCCATGTAAGTTTATGGGTCAGTAACAGCTCACTTTTCAAAACGTGTTTTTCAGCCCGAATTAAACGCGTTTTTTCAGACAGCTGTATCCCTATGTAACTGCAAGGCTCAGAAGAGCCCACACACTCAGGTCTTAACCCCACTGTGCTGAAAGTGTCAAAACATGTTTTTCAGCAGAAATAAACATGTTTCTGCAAGTTTGGTCAACCCTATGTAACTTATGGGGAAGTAACAGCTCACTTTTCAAAACGTGTTTTTCAGCCCGAAATAAACGCGTTTTTTCAGACAGCTGTATCCCTATGTAACTGCAAGGCTCAGAAGAGCCCACACACTCAGGTCTTAACCCCAGTGTGCTGAAAGTGTCAAAACATGTTTTTCAGCAGAAATAAACATGTTTCTGCAAGTTTGGTCAACCCCATGTAACTTATGGGGCAGTAACAGCTCACTTTTCAAAACGTGTTTTTCAGCCCGAAATAAACGCGTTTTTCAGACAGCTGTATCCCTATGTAACTGCAAGGCTCAGAAGAGCCCCACACACTCAGGTCTTAACCCCAGTGTGCTGAAAGTGTCAAAACATGTTTTTCAGCAGAAATAAACATGTTTCTGCAAGTTTGGTCAACCCCATGTAACTTATGGGGCAGTAACAGCTCACTTTTCAAAACGTGTTTTTCAGCCCGAAATAAACGCGTTTTTCAGACAGCTGTATCCCTATGTAACTGCAAGGCTCAGAAGAGCCCACACACTCAGGTCTTAACCCCAGTGTGCTGAAAGTGTCAAAACATGTTTTTCAGCAGAAATA
>NW_027168294.1:0-45366 GCF_040954835.1 Lepisosteus oculatus
GAAAAGTGAGCTGTTACTGACCCATAACTTACATGGGGTTGACCAAACTTGCAGAAACATGTTTATTTCTGCTGAAAAACATGTTTTGACACTTTCAGCACACTGGGGTTTTTGAAAAGTGAGCTGTTACTGCCCCATAACTTACATGGGGTGACCAAACTTGCAGAAACATGTTATTTCTGCTGAAAAACCATGTTTTGACACTTTCAGCACACTGGGGTTAAGACCTGAGTGTGTGGGCTCTTCTGAGCCTTGCAGTTACATAGGGATACAGCTGTCTGAAAAAACGTGTTTATTTCGGGCTGAAAACACGTTTTGAAAAGTGAGCTGTTACTGCCCCATAACTTACATGGGGTTGACCAAACTTGCAGAAACATGTTTATTTCTGCTGAAAACATGTTTTGACAATTTCAGCACACTGGGTTAAGACCTGAGTGTGTGGGCTCTTCTGAGCCTTGCAGTTACATAGGATACAGCTGTCTGAAAAACGCGTTTATTTCGGGCTGAAAAACACGTTTTGAAAAGTGAGCTGTTACTGACCCATAAGTTACATGGGGTTGACCAAAACTTGCAGAAACATGTTTATTTCTGCTGAAAAACATGTTTTGACAATTTCAGCACACTGGGGTTAAGACCTGAGTGTGTGGGCTCTTCTGAGCCTTGCAGTTACATAGGATACAGCTGTCTGAAAAAAAGCGTTAATTTCGGGCTGAAAAACACGTTTTGAAAAGTGAGCTGTTACTGACCCATAACGTACATGGGGTTGACCAAACTTGCAGAAACATGTTTATTTCTGCTGAAAACATGTTTTGACAATTTCAGCACACTGGGTTAAGACCTGAGTGTGTGGGCTCTTCTGAGCCTTGCAGTTACATAGGGATACAGCTGTCTGAAAAACGCGTTTATTCTCGGGCTCACGTGTGAAAGTGAGCTGTTACTGACCCATAAGTTACATGGGGTTGACCAAACTTGCAGAAACATGTTTATTTCTGCTGAAAAACATGTTTTGACACTTTCAGCACACTGGGGTTAAGACCTGAGTGTGTGGGCTCTTCTGAGCCTTGCAGTTACATAGGGATACAGCTGTCTGAAAAAACGCGTTTATTTCGGGCTGAAAAACACGTTTTGAAAAGTGAGCTGTTACTGACCCATAACTTACATGGGGTTGACCAAACTTGCAGAAACATGTTTATTTCTGCTGAAAAACATGTTTTGACACTTTCAGCACACTGGGGTTAAGACCTGAGTGTGTGGGCTCTTCTGAGCCTTGCAGTTACATAGGGATACAGCTGTCTGAAAAAACGTGTTTATTTCGGGCTGAAAAACACGTTTTGAAAGGAGTGAGCTGTTACTGCCCCATAACTTACATGGGGTTGACCAAACTTGCAGAAACATGTTTATTTCTGCTGAAAAACATGTTTTGACACTTTCAGCACACTGGGGTTAAGACCTGAGTGTGTGGGCTCTTCTGAGCCTTGCAGTTACATAGGGATACAGCTGTCTGAAAAAACGCGTTTATTTCGGCTGAAAAACACGTTTTGAAAAGTGAGCTGTTACTGCCCCATAAGTTACATGGGGTTGACCAAACTTGCAGAAACATGTTTATTTCTGCTGAAAAACATGTTTTGACACTTTCAGCACACTGGGGTTAAGACCTGAGTGTGTGGGCTCTTCTGAGCCTTGCAGTTACATAGGGATACAGCTGTCTGAAAAAACGCGTTTATTTCGGGCTGAAAAACACGTTTTGAAAAGTGAGCTGTTACTGCCCCATAACTTACATGGGGTTGACCAAACTTGCAGAAACATGTTTATTTCTGCTGAAAAACATGTTTTGACACTTTCAGCACACTGGGGTTAAGACCTGAGTGTGTGGGGCTCTTCTGAGCCTTGCAGTTACATAGGGATACAGCTGTCTGAAAAAACGCGTTTATTTCGGGCTGAAAAACACGTTTTGAAAAGTGAGCTGTTACTGCCCCATAAGTTACATGGGGTTGACCAAACTTGCAGAAACATGTTTATTTCTGCTGAAAAACATGTTTTGACACTTTCAGCACACTGTGGTTAAGACCTGAGTGTGTGGGCTCTTCTGAGCCTTGCAGTTACATAGGGATACAGCTGTCTGAAAAAACGTGTTTATTTCGGGCTGAAAAACACGTTTTGAAAAGTGAGCTGTTACTGCCCCATAACTTACATGGGGTTGACCAAACTTGCAGAAACATGTTTATTTCTGCTGAAAAACATGTTTTGACAATTTCAGCACACTGGGGTTAAGACCTGAGTGTGTGGGCTCTTCTGAGCCTTGCAGTTACATAGGGATACAGCTGTCTGAAAAAACGCGTTTATTTCGGGCTGAAAAACACGTTTTGAAAAGTGAGCTGTTACTGACCCATAACTTACATGGGGTTGACCAAACTTGCAGAAACATGTTTATTTCTGCTGAAAAACATGTTTTGACAATTTCAGCACACTGGGGTTAAGACCTGAGTGTGTGGGCTCTTCTGAGCCTTGCAGTTACATAGGGATACAGCTGTCTGAAAAAACGCGTTTATTTCGGGCTGAAAAACACGTTTTGAAAAGTGAGCTGTTACTGCCCCATAGCTTACATGGGGTTGACCAAACTTGCAGAAACATGTTTATTTCTGCTGAAAAACATGTTTTGACACTTTCAGCACACTGGGGTTAAGACCTGAGTGTGTGGGCTCTTCTGAGCCTTGCAGTTACATAGGGATACAGCTGTCTGAAAAAACGCGTTTATTTCGGGCTGAAAACACGTTTTGAAAAGTGAGCTGTTACTGCCCCATAACTTACATGGGGTTGACCAAACTTGCAGAAACATGTTTATTTCTGCTGAAAAAACATGTTTTGACACTTTCAGCACACTGGGGTTAAGACCTGAGTGTGTGGGCTCTTCTGAGCCTTGCAGTTACATAGGGATACAGCTGTCTGAAAAAACGCGTTTATTTCGGGCTGAAAAACACGTTTTGAAAAGTGAGCTGTTACTGCCCCATAAGTTACATGGGGTTGACCAAACTTGCAGAAACATGTTTATTTCTGCTGAAAAACATGTTTGACACTTTCAGCACACTGGGGTTAAGACCTGAGTGTGTGGGCTCTTCTGAGCCTTGCAGTTACATAGGGATACAGCTGTCTGAAAAAACGCGTTTATTTCGGGCTGAAAAACACGTTTTGAAAAGTGAGCTGTTACTGCCCCATAAGTTACATGGGGTTGACCAAACTTGCAGAAACATGTTTATTTCTGCTGAAAAACATGTTTTGACACTTTCAGCACACTGGGGTTAAGGACCGGTGAGGTGTGGGGCTCTTCTGAGCCTTGCAGTTACATAGGGATACAGCTGTCTGAAAAAACGCGTTTATTTCGGGCTGAAAAACACGTTTTGAAAAGTGAGCTGTTACTGACCCATAACTTACATGGGGTTGACCAAACTTGCAGAAACATGTTTATTTCTGCTGAAAAACATGTTTTGACACTTTCAGCACACTGGGGTTAAGACCTGAGTGTGTGGGCTCTTCTGAGCCTTGCAGTTACATAGGGATACAGCTGTCTGAAAAAACGCGTTTATTTCGGGCTGAAAAACACGTTTTGAAAAGTGAGCTGTTACTGCCCCATAAGTTACATGGGGTTGACCAAACTTGCAGAACATGTTTATTTCTGCTGAAAAACATGTTTTGACACTTTCAGCACACTGGGGTTAAGACCTGAGTGTGTGGGCTCTTCTGAGCCTTGCAGTTACATAGGGATACAGCTGTCTGAAAAAACGCGTTTATTTCGGGCTGAAAAACACGTTTTGAAAAGTGAGCTGTTACTGACCCATAACTTACATGGGTTGACCAAACTTGCAGAAACATGTTTATTTCTGCTGAAAAACATGTTTTGACACTTTCAGCACACTGGGGTTAAGACCTGAGTGTGTGGGCTCTTCTGAGCCTTGCAGTTACATAGGGATACAGCTGTCTGAAAAAACGCGTTTATTTCGGGCTGAAAAACACGTTTTGAAAAGTGAGCTGTTACTGACCCATAACTTACATGGGGTTGACCAAACTTGCAGAAACATGTTTATTTCTGCTGAAAAACATGTTTTGACACTTTCAGCACACTGGGGTTAAGACCTGAGTGTGTGGGCTCTTCTGAGCCTTGCAGTTACATAGGGATACAGCTGTCTGAAAAACGCGTTTATTTCGGGCTGAAAAACACGTTTTGAAAAGTGAGCTGTTACTGCCCCATAAGTTACATGGGGTTGACCAAACTTGCAGAAACATGTTTATTTCTGCTGAAAAACATGTTTTGACACTTTCAGCACACTGGGGTTAAGACCTGAGTGTGTGGGCTCTTCTGAGCCTTGCAGTTACATAGGGATACAGCTGTCTGAAAAAACGCGTTTATTTCGGGCTGAAAAACACGTTTTGAAAAGTGAGCTGTTACTGCCCCATAACGTTACATGGGGTTGACCAAACTTGCAGAAACATGTTTATTTCTGCTGAAAAACATGTTTTGACACTTTCAGCACACTGGGGTTAAGACCTGAGTGTGTGGGCTCTTCTGAGCCTTGCAGTTACATAGGGATACAGCTGTCTGAAAAAAAGCGTTTATTTCGGGCTGAAAAACACGTTTTGAAAAGTGAGCTGTTACTGCCCCATAACTTACATGGGGTTGACCAAACTTGCAGAAACATGTTTATTTCTGCTGAAAAACATGTTTTGACACTTTCAGCACACTGGGGTTAAGACCTGAGTGTGTGGGCTCTTCTGAGCCTTGCAGTTACATAGGGATACAGCTGTCTGAAAAAACGCGTTTATTTCGGGCTGAAAAACACGTTTTGAAAAGTGAGCTGTTACTGACCCATAACTTACATGGGGTTGACCAAACTTGCAGAAACATGTTTATTTCTGCTGAAAAACATGTTTTGACACTTTCAGCACACTGGGGTTAAGACCTGAGTGTGTGGGCTCTTCTGAGCCTTGCAGTTACATAGGGATACAGCTGTCTGAAAAACGCGTTTATTTCGGGCTGAAAAACACGTTTTGAAAAAGTGAGCTGTTACTGACCCATAACTTACATGGGGTTGACCAAACTTGCAGAAACATGTTTATTTCTGCTGAAAAACATGTTTTGACACTTTCAGCACACTGGGGTTAAGACCTGAGTGTGTGGGCTCTTCTGAGCCTTGCAGTTACATAGGGATACAGCTGTCTGAAAAAACGCGTTTATTTCGGGCTGAAAAACACGTTTTGAAAAGTGAGCTGTTACTGACCCATAACTTACATGGGGTTGACCAAACTTGCAGAAACATGTTTATTTCTGCTGAAAAACATGTTTTGACACTTTCAGCACACTGGGGTTAAGACCTGAGTGTGTGGGCTCTTCTGAGCCTTGCAGTTACATAGGGATACAGCTGTCTGAAAAAACGTGTTTATTTCGGGCTGAAAAACACGTTTTGAAAAGTGAGCTGTTACTGCCCCATAAGTTACATGGGGTTGACCAAACTTGCAGAAACATGTTTATTTCTGCTGAAAAACATGTTTTGACACTTTCAGCACACTGGGGTTAAGACCTGAGTGTGTGGGCTCTTCTGAGCCTTGCAGTTACATAGGGATACAGCTGTCTGAAAAAACGCGTTTATTTCGGGCTGAAAAACACGTTTTGAAAAGTGAGCTGTTACTGCCCCATAACTTACATGGGGTTGACCAAACTTGCAGAAACATGTTTATTTCTGCTGAAAAACATGTTTTGACACTTTCAGCACACTGGGGTTAAGACCTGAGTGTGTGGGCTCTTCTGAGCCTTGCAGTTACATAGGGATACAGCTGTCTGAAAAAACGCGTTTATTTCGGGCTGAAAAACACGTTTTGAAAAGTGAGCTGTTACTGACCCATAACTTACATGGGGTTGACCAAACTTGCAGAAACATGTTTATTTCTGCTGAAAAACATGTTTTGACACTTTCAGCACACTGGGGTTAAGACCTGAGTGTGTGGGCTCTTCTGAGCCTTGCAGTTACATAGGGATACAGCTGTCTGAAAAACGCGTTATTTCGGGCTGAAAACACGTTTTGAAAAGTGAGCTGTTACTGCCCCATAAGTTACATGGGGTTGACCAAACTTGCAGAAACATGTTTATTTCTGCTGAAAAACATGTTTTGACACTTTCAGCACACTGGGGTTAAGACCTGAGTGTGTGGGCTCTTCTGAGCCTTGCAGTTACATAGGGATACAGCTGTCTGAAAAAAAGCGTTTATTTCGGGCTGAAAAACACGTTTTGAAAAGTGAGCTGTTACTGACCCATAACTTACATGGGGTTGACCAAACTTGCAGAAACATGTTTATTTCTGCTGAAAACATGTTTTGACACTTTCAGCACACTGGGGTTAAGACCTGAGTGTGTGGGCTCTTCTGAGCCTTGCAGTTACATAGGGATACAGCTGTCTGAAAAAACGCGTTTATTTCGGGCTGAAAAACACGTTTTGAAAAGTGAGCTGTTACTGCCCCATAAGTTACATGGGGTTGACCAACTTGCAGAAACATGTTTATTTCTGCTGAAAAACATGTTTTGACACTTAGCACACTGGGGTTAAGACCTGAGTGTGTGGGCTCTTCTGAGCCTTGCAGTTACATAGGGATACAGCTGTCTGAAAAAACGCGTTTATTTCGGGCTGAAAAACACGTTTTGAAAAGTGAGCTGTTACTGCCCCATAACTTACATGGGGTTGACCAAACTTGCAGAAACATGTTTATTTCTGCTGAAAAACATGTTTTGACACTTTCAGCACACTGGGGTTAAGACCTGAGTGTGTGGGCTCTTCTGAGCCTTGCAGTTACATAGGGATACAGCTGTCTGAAAAAACGCGTTTATTTCGGGCTGAAAAACACGTTTTGAAAAGTGAGCTGTTACTGACCCATAACGTTACATGGGGTTGACCAAACTTGCAGAAACATGTTTATTTCTGCTGAAAAACATGTTTTGACACTTTCAGCACACTGGGGTTAAGACCTGAGTGTGTGGGCTTCTTCTGAGCCTTGCAGTTACATAGGGATACAGCTGTCTGAAAAAACGCGTTTATTTCGGGCTGAAAAACACGTTTTGAAAAGTGAGCTGTTACTGCCCCATAAGTTACATGGGGTTGACCAAACTTGCAGAAACATGTTTATTTCTGCTGAAAAACATGTTTTGACACTTTCAGCACACTGGGGTTAAGACCTGAGTGTGTGGGCTCTTCTGAGCCTTGCAGTTACATAGGGATACAGCTGTCTGAAAAAACGCGTTTATTTCGGGCTGAAAAACACGTTTTGAAAAGTGAGCTGTTACTGCCCCATAAGTTACATGGGGTTGACCAAACTTGCAGAAACATGTTTGTTTCTGCTGAAAAACATGTTTTGACACTTTCAGCACACTGGGGTTAAGACCTGAGTGTGTGGGCTCTTCTGAGCCTTGCAGTTACATAGGGATACAGCTGTCTGAAAAAACGCGTTTATTTCGGGCTGAAAAACACGTTTTGAAAAGTGAGCTGTTACTGACCCATAACTTACATGGGGTTGACCAAACTTGCAGAAACATGTTTATTTCTGCTGAAAAACATGTTTTGACACTTTCAGCACACTGGGGTTAAGACCTGAGTGTGTGGGCTCTTCTGAGCCTTGCAGTTACATAGGGATACAGCTGTCTGAAAAAACGCGTTTATTTCGGGCTGAAAAACACGTTTTGAAAAGTGAGCTGTTACTGCCCCATAAGTTACATGGGGTTGACCAAACTTGCAGAAACATGTTTATTTCTGCTGAAAAACATGTTTTGACACTTTCAGCACACTGGGGTTAAGACCTGAGTGTGTGGGCTCTTCTGAGCCTTGCAGTTACATAGGGATACAGCTGTCTGAAAAAACGCGTTTATTTCGGGCTGAAAAACACGTTTTGAAAAGTGAGCTGTTACTGCCCCATAACTTACATGGGGTTGACCAAACTTGCAGAAACATGTTTATTTCTGCTGAAAAACATGTTTTGACACTTTCAGCACACTGGGGTTAAGACCTGAGTGTGTGGGCTCTTCTGAGCCTTGCAGTTACATAGGGATACAGCTGTCTGAAAAAACGTGTTTATTTCGGGCTGAAAAACACGTTTTGAAAAGTGAGCTGTTACTGACCCATAACTTACATGGGGTTGACCAAACTTGCAGAAACATGTTTATTTCTGCTGAAAAACATGTTTTGACACTTTCAGCACACTGGGGTTAAGACCTGAGTGTGTGGGCTCTTCTGAACCTTGCAGTTACATAGGGATACAGCTGTCTGAAAAAACGCGTTTATTTCGGGCTGAAAAACACGTTTTGAAAAGTGAGCTGTTACTGACCCATAACTTACATGGGGTTAACCAAACTTGCAGAAACATGTTTATTTCTGCTGAAAAACATGTTTTGACACTTTCAGCACACTGGGGTTAAGACCTGAGTGTGTGGGCTCTTCTGAGCCTTGCAGTTACATAGGGATACAGCTGTCTGAAAAAACGTGTTTATTTCGGGCTGAAAAACACGTTTTGAAAAGTGAGCTGTTACTGACCCATAACTTACATGGGGTTGACCAAACTTGCAGAAACATGTTTATTTCTGCTGAAAAACATGTTTTGACACTTTCAGCACACTGGGGTTAAGACCTGAGTGTGTGGGCTCTTCTGAACCTTGCAGTTACATAGGGATACAGCTGTCTGAAAAAACGCGTTTATTTCGGGCTGAAAAACACGTTTTGAAAAGTGAGCTGTTACTGACCCATAACTTACATGGGGTTGACCAAACTTGCAGAAACATGTTTATTTCTGCTGAAAAACATGTTTTGACACTTTCAGCACACTGGGGTTAAGACCTGAGTGTGTGGGCTCTTCTGAGCCTTGCAGTTACATAGGGATACAGCTGTCTGAAAAAACGTGTTTATTTCGGGCTGAAAAACACGTTTTGAAAAGTGAGCTGTTACTGCCCCATTAGTTACATGGGGTTGACCAAACTTGCAGAAACATGTTTATTTCTGCTGAAAAACATGTTTTGACACTTTCAGCACACTGGGGTTAAGACCTGAGTGTGTGGGCTCTTCTGAGCCTTGCAGTTACATAGGGATACAGCTGTCTGAAAAAACGCGTTTATTTCGGGCTGAAAAACACGTTTTGAAAAGTGAGCTGTTACTGCCCCATAAGTTACATGGGGTTGACCAAACTTGCAGAAACATGTTTATTTCTGCTGAAAAACATGTTTTGACACTTTCAGCACAGTGGGGTTAAGACCTGAGTGTGTGGGCTCTTCTGAGCCTTGCAGTTACATAGGGATACAGCTGTCTGAAAAAACGCGTTTATTTCGGGCTGAAAAACACGTTTTGAAAAGTGAGCTGTTACTGACCCATAACTTACATGGGGTTGACCAAACTTGCAGAAACATGTTTATTTCTGCTGAAAAACATGTTTTGACACTTTCAGCACACTGGGGTTAAGACCTGAGTGTGTGGGCTCTTCTGAGCCTTGCAGTTACATAGGGATACAGCTGTCTGAAAAAACGCGTTTATTTCGGGCTGAAAAACACGTTTTGAAAAGTGAGCTGTTACTGACCCATAACTTACATGGGGTTGACCAAACTTGCAGAAACATGTTTATTTCTGCTGAAAAACATGTTTTGACACTTTCAGCACACTGGGGTTAAGACCTGAGTGTGTGGGCTCTTCTGAGCCTTGCAGTTACATAGGGATACAGCTGTCTGAAAAAACGCGTTTATTTCGGGCTGAAAAACACGTTTTGAAAAGTGAGCTGTTACTGCCCCATTAGTTACATGGGGTTGACCAAACTTGCAGAAACATGTTTATTTCTGCTGAAAAACATGTTTTGACACTTTCAGCACACTGGGGTTAAGACCTGAGTGTGTGGGCTCTTCTGAGCCTTGCAGTTACATAGGGATACAGCTGTCTGAAAAAACGCGTTTATTTCGGGCTGAAAAACACGTTTTGAAAAGTGAGCTGTTACTGCCCCATAAGTTACATGGGGTTGACCAAACTTGCAGAAACATGTTTATTTCTGCTGAAAAACATGTTTTGACACTTTCAGCACACTGGGGTTAAGACCTGAGTGTGTGGGCTCTTCTGAGCCTTGCAGTTACATAGGGATACAGCTGTCTGAAAAAACGCGTTTATTTCGGGCTGAAAAACACGTTTTGAAAAGTGAGCTGTTACTGACCCATAACTTACATGGGGTTGACCAAACTTGCAGAAACATGTTTATTTCTGCTGAAAAACATGTTTTGACACTTTCAGCACACTGGGGTTAAGACCTGAGTGTGTGGGCTCTTCTGAGCCTTGCAGTTACATAGGGATACAGCTGTCTGAAAAAACGCGTTTATTTCGGGCTGAAAAACACGTTTTGAAAAGTGAGCTGTTACTGACCCATAACTTACATGGGGTTGACCAAACTTGCAGAAACATGTTTATTTCTGCTGAAAAACATGTTTTGACACTTTCAGCACACTGGGGTTAAGACCTGAGTGTGTGGGCTCTTCTGAGCCTTGCAGTTACATAGGGATACAGCTGTCTGAAAAAACGCGTTTATTTCGGGCTGAAAAACACGTTTTGAAAAGTGAGCTGTTACTGCCCCATAAGTTACATGGGGTTGACCAAACTTGCAGAAACATGTTTATTTCTGCTGAAAAACATGTTTTGACACTTTCAGCACACTGGGTTTAGACCTGAGTGTGTGGGCTCTTCTGAGCCTTGCAGTTACATAGGGATACAGCTGTCTTAAAAAACGCGTTTATTTCGGGCTGAAAAACACGTTTTGAAAAGTGAGCTGTTACTGCCCCATAAGTTACATGGGGTTGACCAAACTTGCAGAAACATGTTTATTTCTGCTGAAAAACATGTTTTGACACTTTCAGCACACTGGGGTTAAGACCTGAGTGTGTGGGCTCTTCTGAGCCTTGCAGTTACATAGGGATACAGCTGTCTGAAAAAACGCGTTTATTTCGGGCTGAAAAACACGTTTTGAAAAGTGAGCTGTTACTGACCCATAACTTACATGGGGTTGACCAAACTTGCAGAAACATGTTTATTTCTGCTGAAAAACATGTTTTGACACTTTCAGCACACTGGGGTTAAGACCTGAGTGTGTGGGCTCTTCTGAGCCTTGCAGTTACATAGGGATACAGCTGTCTGAAAAAACGTGTTTATTTCGGGCTGAAAAACACGTTTTGAAAAGTGAGCTGTTACTGCCCCATAAGTTACATGGGGTTGACCAAACTTGCAGAAACATGTTTATTTCTGCTGAAAAACATGTTTTGACACTTTCAGCACACTGGGGTTAAGACCTGAGTGTGTGGGCTCTTCTGAGCCTTGCAGTTACATAGGGATACAGCTGTCTGAAAAATCGTGTTTATTTCGGGCTGAAAAACACGTTTTGAAAAGTGAGCTGTTACTGCCCCATAAGTTACATGGGGTTGACCAAACTTGCAGAAACATGTTTATTTCTGCTGAAAAACATGTTTTGACACTTTCAGCACACTGGGGTTAAGACCTGAGTGTGTGGGCTCTTCTGAGCCTTGCAGTTACATAGGGATACAGCTGTCTGAAAAAACGCGTTTATTTCGGGCTGAAAAACACGTTTTGAAAAGTGAGCTGTTACTGCCCCATAAGTTACATGGGGTTGACCAAACTTGCAGAAACATGTTTATTTCTGCTGAAAAACATGTTTTGACACTTTCAGCACACTGGGGTTAAGACCTGAGTGTGTGGGCTCTTCTGAGCCTTGCAGTTACATAGGGATACAGCTGTCTGAAAAAACGCGTTTATTTCGGGCTGAAAAACACGTTTTGAAAAGTGAGCTGTTACTGCCCCATAAGTTACATGGGGTTGACCAAACTTGCAGAAACATGTTTATTTCTGCTGAAAAACATGTTTTGACACTTTCAGCACACTGGGGTTAAGACCTGAGTGTGTGGGCTCTTCTGAGCCTTGCAGTTACATAGGGATACAGCTGTCTGAAAAAACGCGTTTATTTCGGGCTGAAAAACACGTTTTGAAAAGTGAGCTGTTACTGCCCCATAAGTTACATGGGGTTGACCAAACTTGCAGAAACATGTTTGTTTCTGCTGAAAAACATGTTTTGACACTTTCAGCACACTGGGGTTAAGACCTGAGTGTGTGGGCTCTTCTGAGCCTTGCAGTTACATAGGGATACAGCTGTCTGAAAAAACGCGTTTATTTCGGGCTGAAAAACACGTTTTGAAAAGTGAGCTGTTACTGACCCATAACTTACATGGGGTTGACCAAACTTGCAGAAACATGTTTATTTCTGCTGAAAAACATGTTTTGACACTTTCAGCACACTGGGGTTAAGACCTGAGTGTGTGGGCTCTTCTGAGCCTTGCAGTTACATAGGGATATAGCTGTCTGAAAAAACGCGTTTATTTCGGGCTGAAAAACACGTTTTGAAAAGTGAGCTGTTACTGACCCATAACTTACATGGGGTTGACCAAACTTGCAGAAACATGTTTATTTCTGCTGAAAAACATGTTTTGACACTTTCAGCACACTGGGGTTAAGACCTGAGTGTGTGGGCTCTTCTGAGCCTTGCAGTTACATAGGGATACAGCTGTCTGAAAAAACGCGTTTATTTCGGGCTGAAAAACACGTTTTGAAAAGTGAGCTGTTACTGACCCATAACTTACATGGGGTTGACCAAACTTGCAGAAACATGTTTATTTCTGCTGAAAAACATGTTTTGACACTTTCAGCACACTGGGGTTAAGACCTGAGTGTGTGGGCTCTTCTGAGCCTTGCAGTTACATAGGGATACAGCTGTCTGAAAAAACGCGTTTATTTCGGGCTGAAAAACACGTTTTGAAAAGTGAGCTGTTACTGACCCATAACTTACATGGGGTTGACCAAACTTGCAGAAACATGTTTATTTCTGCTGAAAAACATGTTTTGACACTTTCAGCACACTGGGGTTAAGACCTGAGTGTGTGGGCTCTTCTGAGCCTTGCAGTTACATAGGGATACAGCTGTCTGAAAAAACGTGTTTATTTCGGGCTGAAAAACACGTTTTGAAAAGTGAGCTGTTACTGCCCCATTAGTTACATGGGGTTGACCAAACTTGCAGAAACATGTTTATTTCTGCTGAAAAACATGTTTTGACACTTTCAGCACACTGGGGTTAAGACCTGAGTGTGTGGGCTCTTCTGAGCCTTGCAGTTACATAGGGATACAGCTGTCTGAAAAAACGCGTTTATTTCGGGCTGAAAAACACGTTTTGAAAAGAGAGCTGTTACTGCCCCATAAGTTACATGGGGTTGACCAAACTTGCAGAAACATGTTTATTTCTGCTGAAAAACATGTTTTGACACTTTCAGCACACTGGGGTTAAGACCTGAGTGTGTGGGCTCTTCTGAGCCTTGCAGTTACATAGGGATATAGCTGTCTGAAAAAACGCGTTTATTTCGGGCTGAAAAACACGTTTTGAAAAGTGAGCTGTTACTGACCCATAACTTACATGGGGTTGACCAAACTTGCAGAAACATGTTTATTTCTGCTGAAAAACATGTTTTGACACTTTCAGCACACTGGGGTTAAGACCTGAGTGTGTGGGCTCTTCTGAGCCTTGCAGTTACATAGGGATACAGCTGTCTGAAAAAACGCGTTTATTTCGGGCTGAAAAACACGTTTTGAAAAGTGAGCTGTTACTGACCCATAACTTACATGGGGTTGACCAAACTTGCAGAAACATGTTTATTTCTGCTGAAAAACATGTTTTGACACTTTCAGCACACTGGGGCTAAGACCTGAGTGTGTGGGCTCTTCTGAGCCTTGCAGTTACATAGGGATACAGCTGTCTGAAAAAACGCGTTTATTTCGGGCTGAAAAACACGTTTTGAAAAGTGAGCTGTTACTGACCCATAACTTACATGGGGTTGACCAAACTTGCAGAAACATGTTTATTTCTGCTGAAAAACATGTTTTGACACTTTCAGCACACTGGGGTTAAGACCTGAGTGTGTGGGCTCTTCTGAGCCTTGCAGTTACATAGGGATACAGCTGTCTGAAAAAACGTGTTTATTTCGGGCTGAAAAACACGTTTTGAAAAGTGAGCTGTTACTGCCCCATTAGTTACATGGGGTTGACCAAACTTGCAGAAACATGTTTATTTCTGCTGAAAAACATGTTTTGACACTTTCAGCACACTGGGGTTAAGACCTGAGTGTGTGGGCTCTTCTGAGCCTTGCAGTTACATAGGGATACAGCTGTCTGAAAAAACGCGTTTATTTCGGGCTGAAAAACACGTTTTGAAAAGTGAGCTGTTACTGACCCATAACTTACATGGGGTTGACCAAACTTGCAGAAACATGTTTATTTCTGCTGAAAAACATGTTTTGACACTTTCAGCACACTGGGGTTAAGACCTGAGTGTGTGGGCTCTTCTGAGCCTTGCAGTTACATAGGGATACAGCTGTCTGAAAAAACGCGTTTATTTCGGGCTGAAAAACACGTTTTGAAAAGTGAGCTGTTACTGACCCATAACTTACATGGGGTTGACCAAACTTGCAGAAACATGTTTATTTCTGCTGAAAAACATGTTTTGACACTTTCAGCACACTGGGGTTAAGACCTGAGTGTGTGGGCTCTTCTGAGCCTTGCAGTTACATAGGGATACAGCTGTCTGAAAAAACGTGTTTATTTCGGGCTGAAAAACACGTTTTGAAAAGTGAGCTGTTACTGCCCCATAACTTACATGGGGTTGACCAAACTTGCAGAAACATGTTTATTCCTGCTGAAAAACATGTTTTGACAATTTCAGCACACTGGGGTTAAGACCTGAGTGTGTGGGCTCTTCTGAGCCTTGCAGTTACATAGGGATACAGCTGTCTGAAAAAAAGCGTTTATTTCGGGCTGAAAAACACGTTTTGAAAAGTGAGCAGTTACTGACTCATAACTTACATGGGGTTGACCAAACTTGCAGAAACATGTTTATTTCTGCTGAAAAACATGTTTTGACACTTTCAGCACACTGGGGTTAAGACCTGAGTGTGTGGGCTCTTCTGAGCCTTGCAGTTACATAGGGATACAGCTGTCTGAAAAAACGTGTTTATTTCGGGCTGAAAAACACGTTTTGAAAAGTGAGCTGTTACTGACCCATAACTTACATGGGGTTGACCAAACTTGCAGAAACATGTTTATTTCTGCTGAAAAACATGTTTTGACACTTTCAGCACACTGGGGTTAAGACCTGAGTGTGTGGGCTCTTCTGAACCTTGCAGTTACAGAGGGATACAGCTGTCTGAAAAAACGCGTTTATTTCGGGATGAAAAACACGTTTTGAAAAGTGAGCTGTTACTGCCCCATAAGTTACATGGGGTTGACCAAACTTGCAGAAACATGTTTATTTCTGCTGAAAAACATGTTTTGACACTTTCAGCACACTGGGGTTAAGACCTGAGTGTGTGGGCTCTTCTGAGCCTTGCAGTTACATAGGGATACAGCTGTCTGAAAAAACGCGTTTATTTCGGGCTGAAAAACACGTTTTGAAAAGTGAGCTGTTACTGCCCCATAAGTTACATGGGGTTGACCAAACTTGCAGAAACATGTTTATTTCTGCTGAAAAACATGTTTTGACACTTTCAGCACACTGGGGTTAAGACCTGAGTGTGTGGGCTCTTCTGAGCCTTGCAGTTACATAGGGATACAGCTGTCTGAAAAAACGCGTTTATTTCGGGCTGAAAAACACGTTTTGAAAAGTGAGCTGTTACTGCCCCATAAGTTACATGGGGTTGACCAAACTTGCAGAAACATGTTTGTTTCTGCTGAAAAACATGTTTTGACACTTTCAGCACACTGGGGTTAAGACCTGAGTGTGTGGGCTCTTCTGAGCCTTGCAGTTACATAGGGATACAGCTGTCTGAAAAAACGCGTTTATTTCGGGCTGAAAAACACGTTTTGAAAAGTGAGCTGTTACTGACCCATAACTTACATGGGGTTGACCAAACTTGCAGAAACATGTTTATTTCTGCTGAAAAACATGTTTTGACACTTTCAGCACACTGGGGTTAAGACCTGAGTGTGTGGGCTCTTCTGAGCCTTGCAGTTACATAGGGATACAGCTGTCTGAAAAAACGCGTTTATTTCGGGCTGAAAAACACGTTTTGAAAAGTGAGCTGTTACTGCCCCATAAGTTACATGGGGTTGACCAAACTTGCAGAAACATGTTTATTTCTGCTGAAAAACATGTTTTGACACTTTCAGCACACTGGGGTTAAGACCTGAGTGTGTGGGCTCTTCTGAGCCTTGCAGTTACATAGGGATACAGCTGTCTGAAAAAACGCGTTTATTTCGGGCTGAAAAACACGTTTTGAAAAGTGAGCTGTTACTGCCCCATAACTTACATGGGGTTGACCAAACTTGCAGAAACATGTTTATTTCTGCTGAAAAACATGTTTTGACACTTTCAGCACACTGGGGTTAAGACCTGAGTGTGTGGGCTCTTCTGAACCTTGCAGTTACAGAGGGATACAGCTGTCTGAAAAAACGCGTTTATTTCGGGATGAAAAACACGTTTTGAAAAGTGAGCTGTTACTGCCCCATAAGTTACATGGGGTTGACCAAACTTGCAGAAACATGTTTATTTCTGCTGAAAAACATGTTTTGACACTTTCAGCACACTGGGGTTAAGACCTGAGTGTGTGGGCTCTTCTGAGCCTTGCAGTTACATAGGGATACAGCTGTCTGAAAAAACGCGTTTATTTCGGGCTGAAAAACACGTTTTGAAAAGTGAGCTGTTACTGCCCCATAAGTTACATGGGGTTGACCAAACTTGCAGAAACATGTTTATTTCTGCTGAAAAACATGTTTTGACACTTTCAGCACACTGGGGTTAAGACCTGAGTGTGTGGGCTCTTCTGAGCCTTGCAGTTACATAGGGATACAGCTGTCTGAAAAAACGCGTTTATTTCGGGCTGAAAAACACGTTTTGAAAAGTGAGCTGTTACTGCCCCATAAGTTACATGGGGTTGACCAAACTTGCAGAAACATGTTTGTTTCTGCTGAAAAACATGTTTTGACACTTTCAGCACACTGGGGTTAAGACCTGAGTGTGTGGGCTCTTCTGAGCCTTGCAGTTACATAGGGATACAGCTGTCTGAAAAAACGCGTTTATTTCGGGCTGAAAAACACGTTTTGAAAAGTGAGCTGTTACTGACCCATAACTTACATGGGGTTGACCAAACTTGCAGAAACATGTTTATTTCTGCTGAAAAACATGTTTTGACACTTTCAGCACACTGGGGTTAAGACCTGAGTGTGTGGGCTCTTCTGAGCCTTGCAGTTACATAGGGATACAGCTGTCTGAAAAAACGCGTTTATTTCGGGCTGAAAAACACGTTTTGAAAAGTGAGCTGTTACTGCCCCATAAGTTACATGGGGTTGACCAAACTTGCAGAAACATGTTTATTTCTGCTGAAAAACATGTTTTGACACTTTCAGCACACTGGGGTTAAGACCTGAGTGTGTGGGCTCTTCTGAGCCTTGCAGTTACATAGGGATACAGCTGTCTGAAAAAACGCGTTTATTTCGGGCTGAAAAACACGTTTTGAAAAGTGAGCTGTTACTGCCCCATAACTTACATGGGGTTGACCAAACTTGCAGAAACATGTTTATTTCTGCTGAAAAACATGTTTTGACACTTTCAGCACACTGGGGTTAAGACCTGAGTGTGTGGGCTCTTCTGAGCCTTGCAGTTACATAGGGATACAGCTGTCTGAAAAAACGTGTTTATTTCGGGCTGAAAAACACGTTTTGAAAAGTGAGCTGTTACTGACCCATAACTTACATGGGGTTGACCAAACTTGCAGAAACATGTTTATTTCTGCTGAAAAACATGTTTTGACACTTTCAGCACACTGGGGTTAAGACCTGAGTGTGTGGGCTCTTCTGAACCTTGCAGTTACATAGGGATACAGCTGTCTGAAAAAACGCGTTTATTTCGGGCTGAAAAACACGTTTTGAAAAGTGAGCTGTTACTGACCCATAACTTACATGGGGTTAACCAAACTTGCAGAAACATGTTTATTTCTGCTGAAAAACATGTTTTGACACTTTCAGCACACTGGGGTTAAGACCTGAGTGTGTGGGCTCTTCTGAGCCTTGCAGTTACATAGGGATACAGCTGTCTGAAAAAACGTGTTTATTTCGGGCTGAAAAACACGTTTTGAAAAGTGAGCTGTTACTGACCCATAACTTACATGGGGTTGACCAAACTTGCAGAAACATGTTTATTTCTGCTGAAAAACATGTTTTGACACTTTCAGCACACTGGGGTTAAGACCTGAGTGTGTGGGCTCTTCTGAACCTTGCAGTTACATAGGGATACAGCTGTCTGAAAAAACGCGTTTATTTCGGGCTGAAAAACACGTTTTGAAAAGTGAGCTGTTACTGACCCATAACTTACATGGGGTTGACCAAACTTGCAGAAACATGTTTATTTCTGCTGAAAAACATGTTTTGACACTTTCAGCACACTGGGGTTAAGACCTGAGTGTGTGGGCTCTTCTGAGCCTTGCAGTTACATAGGGATACAGCTGTCTGAAAAAACGTGTTTATTTCGGGCTGAAAAACACGTTTTGAAAAGTGAGCTGTTACTGCCCCATTAGTTACATGGGGTTGACCAAACTTGCAGAAACATGTTTATTTCTGCTGAAAAACATGTTTTGACACTTTCAGCACACTGGGGTTAAGACCTGAGTGTGTGGGCTCTTCTGAGCCTTGCAGTTACATAGGGATACAGCTGTCTGAAAAAACGCGTTTATTTCGGGCTGAAAAACACGTTTTGAAAAGTGAGCTGTTACTGCCCCATAAGTTACATGGGGTTGACCAAACTTGCAGAAACATGTTTATTTCTGCTGAAAAACATGTTTTGACACTTTCAGCACAGTGGGGTTAAGACCTGAGTGTGTGGGCTCTTCTGAGCCTTGCAGTTACATAGGGATACAGCTGTCTGAAAAAACGCGTTTATTTCGGGCTGAAAAACACGTTTTGAAAAGTGAGCTGTTACTGACCCATAACTTACATGGGGTTGACCAAACTTGCAGAAACATGTTTATTTCTGCTGAAAAACATGTTTTGACACTTTCAGCACACTGGGGTTAAGACCTGAGTGTGTGGGCTCTTCTGAGCCTTGCAGTTACATAGGGATACAGCTGTCTGAAAAAACGCGTTTATTTCGGGCTGAAAAACACGTTTTGAAAAGTGAGCTGTTACTGACCCATAACTTACATGGGGTTGACCAAACTTGCAGAAACATGTTTATTTCTGCTGAAAAACATGTTTTGACACTTTCAGCACACTGGGGTTAAGACCTGAGTGTGTGGGCTCTTCTGAGCCTTGCAGTTACATAGGGATACAGCTGTCTGAAAAAACGCGTTTATTTCGGGCTGAAAAACACGTTTTGAAAAGTGAGCTGTTACTGCCCCATTAGTTACATGGGGTTGACCAAACTTGCAGAAACATGTTTATTTCTGCTGAAAAACATGTTTTGACACTTTCAGCACACTGGGGTTAAGACCTGAGTGTGTGGGCTCTTCTGAGCCTTGCAGTTACATAGGGATACAGCTGTCTGAAAAAACGCGTTTATTTCGGGCTGAAAAACACGTTTTGAAAAGTGAGCTGTTACTGCCCCATAAGTTACATGGGGTTGACCAAACTTGCAGAAACATGTTTATTTCTGCTGAAAAACATGTTTTGACACTTTCAGCACAGTGGGGTTAAGACCTGAGTGTGTGGGCTCTTCTGAGCCTTGCAGTTACATAGGGATACAGCTGTCTGAAAAAACGCGTTTATTTCGGGCTGAAAAACACGTTTTGAAAAGTGAGCTGTTACTGACCCATAACTTACATGGGGTTGACCAAACTTGCAGAAACATGTTTATTTCTGCTGAAAAACATGTTTTGACACTTTCAGCACACTGGGGTTAAGACCTGAGTGTGTGGGCTCTTCTGAGCCTTGCAGTTACATAGGGATACAGCTGTCTGAAAAAACGTGTTTATTTCGGGCTGAAAAACACGTTTTGAAAAGTGAGCTGTTACTGCCCCATAACTTACATGGGGTTGACCAAACTTGCAGAAACATGTTTATTTCTGCTGAAAAACATGTTTTGACACTTTCAGCACACTGGGGTTAAGACCTGAGTGTGTGGGCTCTTCTGAGCCTTGCAGTTACATAGGGATATAGCTGTCTGAAAAAACGCGTTTATTTCGGGCTGAAAAACACGTTTTGAAAAGTGAGCTGTTACTGACCCATAACTTACATTGGGTTGACCAAACTTGCAGAAACATGTTTATTTCTGCTGAAAAACATGTTTTGACACTTTCAGCACACTGGGGTTAAGACCTGAGTGTGTGGGCTCTTCTGAGCCTTGCAGTTACATAGGGATACAGCTGTCTGAAAAAACGCGTTTATTTCGGGCTGAAAAACACGTTTTGAAAAGTGAGCTGTTACTGACCCATAACTTACATGGGGTTGACCAAACTTGCAGAAACATGTTTATTTCTGCTGAAAAACATGTTTTGACACTTTCAGCACACTGGGGTTAAGACCTGAGTGTGTGGGCTCTTCTGAGCCTTGCAGTTACATAGGGATATAGCTGTCTGAAAAAACGCGTTTATTTCGGGCTGAAAAACACGTTTTGAAAAGTGAGCTGTTACTGACCCATAACTTACATGGGGTTGACCAAACTTGCAGAAACATGTTTATTTCTGCTGAAAAACATGTTTTGACACTTTCAGCACACTGGGGTTAAGACCTGAGTGTGTGGGCTCTTCTGAGCCTTGCAGTTACATAGGGATACAGCTGTCTGAAAAAACGCGTTTATTTCGGGCTGAAAAACACGTTTTGAAAAGTGAGCTGTTACTGACCCATAACTTACATGGGGTTGACCAAACTTGCAGAAACATGTTTATTTCTGCTGAAAAACATGTTTTGACACTTTCAGCACACTGGGGTTAAGACCTGAGTGTGTGGGCTCTTCTGAGCCTTGCAGTTACATAGGGATACAGCTGTCTGAAAAAACGCGTTTATTTCGGGCTGAAAAACACGTTTTGAAAAGTGAGCTGTTACTGACCCATAACTTACATGGGGTTGACCAAACTTGCAGAAACATGTTTATTTCTGCTGAAAAACATGTTTTGACACTTTCAGCACACTGGGGTTAAGACCTGAGTGTGTGGGCTCTTCTGAGCCTTGCAGTTACATAGGGATACAGCTGTCTGAAAAAACGTGTTTATTTCGGGCTGAAAAACACGTTTTGAAAAGTGAGCTGTTACTGCCCCATTAGTTACATGGGGTTGACCAAACTTGCAGAAACATGTTTATTTCTGCTGAAAAACATGTTTTGACACTTTCAGCACACTGGGGTTAAGACCTGAGTGTGTGGGCTCTTCTGAGCCTTGCAGTTACATAGGGATACAGCTGTCTGAAAAAACGCGTTTATTTCGGGCTGAAAAACACGTTTTGAAAAGTGAGCTGTTACTGCCCCATAAGTTACATGGGGTTGACCAAACTTGCAGAAACATGTTTATTTCTGCTGAAAAACATGTTTTGACACTTTCAGCACAGTGGGGTTAAGACCTGAGTGTGTGGGCTCTTCTGAGCCTTGCAGTTACATAGGGATACAGCTGTCTGAAAAAACGCGTTTATTTCGGGCTGAAAAACACGTTTTGAAAAGTGAGCTGTTACTGACCCATAACTTACATGGGGTTGACCAAACTTGCAGAAACATGTTTATTTCTGCTGAAAAACATGTTTTGACACTTTCAGCACACTGGGGTTAAGACCTGAGTGTGTGGGCTCTTCTGAGCCTTGCAGTTACA
The DNA here is from genome assembly GCF_040954835.1 of Lepisosteus oculatus. NCBI lineage: Eukaryota > Metazoa > Chordata > Actinopteri > Semionotiformes > Lepisosteidae > Lepisosteus > Lepisosteus oculatus. Next base: position 21,875 of record NW_027168294.1, read on the forward strand.
TAGGGATACAGCTGTCTGAAAAAACGTGTTTATTTCGGGCTGAAAAACACGTTTTGAAAAGTGAGCTGTTACTGCCCCATAACTTACATGGGGTTGACCAAACTTGCAGAAACATGTTTATTTCTGCTGAAAAACATGTTTTGACAATTTCAGCACACTGGGGTTAAGACCTGAGTGTGTGGGCTCTTCTGAGCCTTGCAGTTACATAGGGATACAGCTGTCTGAAAAAACGCGTTTATTTCGGGCTGAAAAACACGTTTTGAAAAGTGAGCTGTTACTGCCCCATAAGTTACATGGGGTTGACCAAACTTGCAGAAACATGTTTATTTCTGCTGAAAAACATGTTTTGACACTTTCAGCACACTGGGGTTAAGACCTGAGTGTGTGGGCTCTTCTGAGCCTTGCAGTTACATAGGGATACAGCTGTCTGAAAAAACGCGTTTATTTCGGGCTGAAAAACACGTTTTGAAAAGTGAGCTGTTACTGCCCCATAAGTTACATGGGGTTGACCAAACTTGCAGAAACATGTTTGTTTCTGCTGAAAAACATGTTTTGACACTTTCAGCACACTGGGGTTAAGACCTGAGTGTGTGGGCTCTTCTGAGCCTTGCAGTTACATAGGGATACAGCTGTCTGAAAAAACGCGTTTATTTCGGGCTGAAAAACACGTTTTGAAAAGTGAGCTGTTACTGACCCATAACTTACATGGGGTTGACCAAACTTGCAGAAACATGTTTATTTCTGCTGAAAAACATGTTTTGACACTTTCAGCACACTGGGGTTAAGACCTGAGTGTGTGGGCTCTTCTGAGCCTTGCAGTTACATAGGGATACAGCTGTCTGAAAAAACGCGTTTATTTCGGGCTGAAAAACACGTTTTGAAAAGTGAGCTGTTACTGCCCCATAAGTTACATGGGGTTGACCAAACTTGCAGAAACATGTTTATTTCTGCTGAAAAACATGTTTTGACACTTTCAGCACACTGGGGTTAAGACCTGAGTGTGTGGGCTCTTCTGAGCCTTGCAGTTACATAGGGATACAGCTGTCTGAAAAAACGCGTTTATTTCGGGCTGAAAAACACGTTTTGAAAAGTGAGCTGTTACTGCCCCATAACTTACATGGGGTTGACCAAACTTGCAGAAACATGTTTATTTCTGCTGAAAAACATGTTTTGACACTTTCAGCACACTGGGGTTAAGACCTGAGTGTGTGGGCTCTTCTGAGCCTTGCAGTTACATAGGGATACAGCTGTCTGAAAAAACGTGTTTATTTCGGGCTGAAAAACACGTTTTGAAAAGTGAGCTGTTACTGACCCATAACTTACATGGGGTTGACCAAACTTGCAGAAACATGTTTATTTCTGCTGAAAAACATGTTTTGACACTTTCAGCACACTGGGGTTAAGACCTGAGTGTGTGGGCTCTTCTGAACCTTGCAGTTACATAGGGATACAGCTGTCTGAAAAAACGCGTTTATTTCGGGCTGAAAAACACGTTTTGAAAAGTGAGCTGTTACTGACCCATAACTTACATGGGGTTAACCAAACTTGCAGAAACATGTTTATTTCTGCTGAAAAACATGTTTTGACACTTTCAGCACACTGGGGTTAAGACCTGAGTGTGTGGGCTCTTCTGAGCCTTGCAGTTACATAGGGATACAGCTGTCTGAAAAAACGTGTTTATTTCGGGCTGAAAAACACGTTTTGAAAAGTGAGCTGTTACTGACCCATAACTTACATGGGGTTGACCAAACTTGCAGAAACATGTTTATTTCTGCTGAAAAACATGTTTTGACACTTTCAGCACACTGGGGTTAAGACCTGAGTGTGTGGGCTCTTCTGAACCTTGCAGTTACATAGGGATACAGCTGTCTGAAAAAACGCGTTTATTTCGGGCTGAAAAACACGTTTTGAAAAGTGAGCTGTTACTGACCCATAACTTACATGGGGTTGACCAAACTTGCAGAAACATGTTTATTTCTGCTGAAAAACATGTTTTGACACTTTCAGCACACTGGGGTTAAGACCTGAGTGTGTGGGCTCTTCTGAGCCTTGCAGTTACATAGGGATACAGCTGTCTGAAAAAACGTGTTTATTTCGGGCTGAAAAACACGTTTTGAAAAGTGAGCTGTTACTGCCCCATTAGTTACATGGGGTTGACCAAACTTGCAGAAACATGTTTATTTCTGCTGAAAAACATGTTTTGACACTTTCAGCACACTGGGGTTAAGACCTGAGTGTGTGGGCTCTTCTGAGCCTTGCAGTTACATAGGGATACAGCTGTCTGAAAAAACGCGTTTATTTCGGGCTGAAAAACACGTTTTGAAAAGTGAGCTGTTACTGCCCCATAAGTTACATGGGGTTGACCAAACTTGCAGAAACATGTTTATTTCTGCTGAAAAACATGTTTTGACACTTTCAGCACAGTGGGGTTAAGACCTGAGTGTGTGGGCTCTTCTGAGCCTTGCAGTTACATAGGGATACAGCTGTCTGAAAAAACGCGTTTATTTCGGGCTGAAAAACACGTTTTGAAAAGTGAGCTGTTACTGACCCATAACTTACATGGGGTTGACCAAACTTGCAGAAACATGTTTATTTCTGCTGAAAAACATGTTTTGACACTTTCAGCACACTGGGGTTAAGACCTGAGTGTGTGGGCTCTTCTGAGCCTTGCAGTTACATAGGGATACAGCTGTCTGAAAAAACGCGTTTATTTCGGGCTGAAAAACACGTTTTGAAAAGTGAGCTGTTACTGACCCATAACTTACATGGGGTTGACCAAACTTGCAGAAACATGTTTATTTCTGCTGAAAAACATGTTTTGACACTTTCAGCACACTGGGGTTAAGACCTGAGTGTGTGGGCTCTTCTGAGCCTTGCAGTTACATAGGGATACAGCTGTCTGAAAAAACGCGTTTATTTCGGGCTGAAAAACACGTTTTGAAAAGTGAGCTGTTACTGCCCCATTAGTTACATGGGGTTGACCAAACTTGCAGAAACATGTTTATTTCTGCTGAAAAACATGTTTTGACACTTTCAGCACACTGGGGTTAAGACCTGAGTGTGTGGGCTCTTCTGAGCCTTGCAGTTACATAGGGATACAGCTGTCTGAAAAAACGCGTTTATTTCGGGCTGAAAAACACGTTTTGAAAAGTGAGCTGTTACTGCCCCATAAGTTACATGGGGTTGACCAAACTTGCAGAAACATGTTTATTTCTGCTGAAAAACATGTTTTGACACTTTCAGCACAGTGGGGTTAAGACCTGAGTGTGTGGGCTCTTCTGAGCCTTGCAGTTACATAGGGATACAGCTGTCTGAAAAAACGCGTTTATTTCGGGCTGAAAAACACGTTTTGAAAAGTGAGCTGTTACTGACCCATAACTTACATGGGGTTGACCAAACTTGCAGAAACATGTTTATTTCTGCTGAAAAACATGTTTTGACACTTTCAGCACACTGGGGTTAAGACCTGAGTGTGTGGGCTCTTCTGAGCCTTGCAGTTACATAGGGATACAGCTGTCTGAAAAAACGTGTTTATTTCGGGCTGAAAAACACGTTTTGAAAAGTGAGCTGTTACTGCCCCATAACTTACATGGGGTTGACCAAACTTGCAGAAACATGTTTATTTCTGCTGAAAAACATGTTTTGACACTTTCAGCACACTGGGGTTAAGACCTGAGTGTGTGGGCTCTTCTGAGCCTTGCAGTTACATAGGGATATAGCTGTCTGAAAAAACGCGTTTATTTCGGGCTGAAAAACACGTTTTGAAAAGTGAGCTGTTACTGACCCATAACTTACATTGGGTTGACCAAACTTGCAGAAACATGTTTATTTCTGCTGAAAAACATGTTTTGACACTTTCAGCACACTGGGGTTAAGACCTGAGTGTGTGGGCTCTTCTGAGCCTTGCAGTTACATAGGGATACAGCTGTCTGAAAAAACGCGTTTATTTCGGGCTGAAAAACACGTTTTGAAAAGTGAGCTGTTACTGACCCATAACTTACATGGGGTTGACCAAACTTGCAGAAACATGTTTATTTCTGCTGAAAAACATGTTTTGACACTTTCAGCACACTGGGGTTAAGACCTGAGTGTGTGGGCTCTTCTGAGCCTTGCAGTTACATAGGGATATAGCTGTCTGAAAAAACGCGTTTATTTCGGGCTGAAAAACACGTTTTGAAAAGTGAGCTGTTACTGACCCATAACTTACATGGGGTTGACCAAACTTGCAGAAACATGTTTATTTCTGCTGAAAAACATGTTTTGACACTTTCAGCACACTGGGGTTAAGACCTGAGTGTGTGGGCTCTTCTGAGCCTTGCAGTTACATAGGGATACAGCTGTCTGAAAAAACGCGTTTATTTCGGGCTGAAAAACACGTTTTGAAAAGTGAGCTGTTACTGACCCATAACTTACATGGGGTTGACCAAACTTGCAGAAACATGTTTATTTCTGCTGAAAAACATGTTTTGACACTTTCAGCACACTGGGGTTAAGACCTGAGTGTGTGGGCTCTTCTGAGCCTTGCAGTTACATAGGGATACAGCTGTCTGAAAAAACGCGTTTATTTCGGGCTGAAAAACACGTTTTGAAAAGTGAGCTGTTACTGACCCATAACTTACATGGGGTTGACCAAACTTGCAGAAACATGTTTATTTCTGCTGAAAAACATGTTTTGACACTTTCAGCACACTGGGGTTAAGACCTGAGTGTGTGGGCTCTTCTGAGCCTTGCAGTTACATAGGGATACAGCTGTCTGAAAAAACGTGTTTATTTCGGGCTGAAAAACACGTTTTGAAAAGTGAGCTGTTACTGCCCCATTAGTTACATGGGGTTGACCAAACTTGCAGAAACATGTTTATTTCTGCTGAAAAACATGTTTTGACACTTTCAGCACACTGGGGTTAAGACCTGAGTGTGTGGGCTCTTCTGAGCCTTGCAGTTACATAGGGATACAGCTGTCTGAAAAAACGCGTTTATTTCGGGCTGAAAAACACGTTTTGAAAAGTGAGCTGTTACTGCCCCATAAGTTACATGGGGTTGACCAAACTTGCAGAAACATGTTTATTTCTGCTGAAAAACATGTTTTGACACTTTCAGCACAGTGGGGTTAAGACCTGAGTGTGTGGGCTCTTCTGAGCCTTGCAGTTACATAGGGATACAGCTGTCTGAAAAAACGCGTTTATTTCGGGCTGAAAAACACGTTTTGAAAAGTGAGCTGTTACTGACCCATAACTTACATGGGGTTGACCAAACTTGCAGAAACATGTTTATTTCTGCTGAAAAACATGTTTTGACACTTTCAGCACACTGGGGTTAAGACCTGAGTGTGTGGGCTCTTCTGAGCCTTGCAGTTACATAGGGATACAGCTGTCTGAAAAAACGTGTTTATTTCGGGCTGAAAAACACGTTTTGAAAAGTGAGCTGTTACTGCCCCATAACTTACATGGGGTTGACCAAACTTGCAGAAACATGTTTATTTCTGCTGAAAAACATGTTTTGACAATTTCAGCACACTGGGGTTAAGACCTGAGTGTGTGGGCTCTTCTGAGCCTTGCAGTTACATAGGGATACAGCTGTCTGAAAAAAAGCGTTTATTTCGGGCTGAAAAACACGTTTTGAAAAGTGAGCAGTTACTGACCCATAACTTACATTGGGTTGACCAAACTTGCAGAAACATGTTTATTTCTGCTGAAAAACATGTTTTGACACTTTCAGCACACTGGGGTTAAGACCTGAGTGTGTGGGCTCTTCTGAGACTTGCAGTTACATAGGGATACAGCTGTCTGAAAAAACGTGTTTATTTCGGGCTGAAAAACACGTTTTGAAAAGTGAGCTGTTACTGACCCATAACTTACATGGGGTTGACCAAACTTGCAGAAACATGTTTATTTCTGCTGAAAAACATGTTTTGACACTTTCAGCACACTGGGGTTAAGACCTGAGTGTGTGGGCTCTTCTGAACCTTGCAGTTACATAGGGATACAGCTGTCTGAAAAAACGTGTTTATTTCGGGCTGAAAAACACGTTTTGAAAAGTGAGCTGTTACTGCCCCATTAGTTACATGGGGTTGACCAAACTTGCAGAAACATGTTTATTTCTGCTGAAAAACATGTTTTGACACTTTCAGCACACTGGGGTTAAGACCTGAGTGTGTGGGCTCTTCTGAGCCTTGCAGTTACATAGGGATACAGCTGTCTGAAAAAACGCGTTTATTTCGGGCTGAAAAACACGTTTTGAAAAGTGAGCTGTTACTGCCCCATAAGTTACATGGGGTTGACCAAACTTGCAGAAACATGTTTATTTCTGCTGAAAAACATGTTTTGACACTTTCAGCACAGTGGGGTTAAGACCTGAGTGTGTGGGCTCTTCTGAGCCTTGCAGTTACATAGGGATACAGCTGTCTGAAAAAACGCGTTTATTTCGGGCTGAAAAACACGTTTTGAAAAGTGAGCTGTTACTGACCCATAACTTACATGGGGTTGACCAAACTTGCAGAAACATGTTTATTTCTGCTGAAAAACATGTTTTGACACTTTCAGCACACTGGGGTTAAGACCTGAGTGTGTGGGCTCTTCTGAGCCTTGCAGTTACATAGGGATACAGCTGTCTGAAAAAACGCGTTTATTTCGGGCTGAAAAACACGTTTTGAAAAGTGAGCTGTTACTGACCCATAACTTACATGGGGTTGACCAAACTTGCAGAAACATGTTTATTTCTGCAGAAAAACATGTTTTGACACTTTCAGCACACTGGGGTTAAGACCTGAGTGTGTGGGCTCTTCTGAGCCTTGCAGTTACATAGGGATACAGCTGTCTGAAAAAACGCGTTTATTTCGGGCTGAAAACCACGTTTTGAAAAGTGAGCTGTTACTGCCCCATAAGTTACATGGGGTTGACCAAACTTGCAGAAACATGTTTATTTCTGCTGAAAAACATGTTTTGACACTTTCAGCACACTGGGGTTAAGACCTGAGTGTGTGGGCTCTTCTGAGCCTTGCAGTTACATAGGGATATAGCTGTCTGAAAAAACGCGTTTATTTCGGGCTGAAAAACACGTTTTGAAAAGTGAGCTGTTACTGACCCATAACTTACATGGGGTTGACCAAACTTGCAGAAACATGTTTATTTCTGCTGAAAAACATGTTTTGACACTTTCAGCACACTGGGGTTAAGACCTGAGTGTGTGGGCTCTTCTGAGCCTTGCAGTTACATAGGGATACAGCTGTCTGAAAAAACGCGTTTATTTCGGGCTGAAAAACACGTTTTGAAAAGTGAGCTGTTACTGACCCATAACTTACATGGGGTTGACCAAACTTGCAGAAACATGTTTATTTCTGCTGAAAAACATGTTTTGACACTTTCAGCACACTGGGGTTAAGACCTGAGTGTGTGGGCTCTTCTGAGCCTTGCAGTTACATAGGGATACAGCTGTCTGAAAAAACGCGTTTATTTCGGGCTGAAAAACACGTTTTGAAAAGTGAGCTGTTACTGACCCATAACTTACATGGGGTTGACCAAACTTGCAGAAACATGTTTATTTCTGCTGAAAAACATGTTTTGACACTTTCAGCACACTGGGGTTAAGACCTGAGTGTGTGGGCTCTTCTGAGCCTTGCAGTTACATAGGGATACAGCTGTCTGAAAAAACGTGTTTATTTCGGGCTGAAAAACACGTTTTGAAAAGTGAGCTGTTACTGCCCCATTAGTTACATGGGGTTGACCAAACTTGCAGAAACATGTTTATTTCTGCTGAAAAACATGTTTTGACACTTTCAGCACACTGGGGTTAAGACCTGAGTGTGTGGGCTCTTCTGAGCCTTGCAGTTACATAGGGATACAGCTGTCTGAAAAAACGCGTTTATTTCGGGCTGAAAAACACGTTTTGAAAAGTGAGCTGTTACTGCCCCATAAGTTACATGGGGTTGACCAAACTTGCAGAAACATGTTTATTTCTGCTGAAAAACATGTTTTGACACTTTCAGCACAGTGGGGTTAAGACCTGAGTGTGTGGGCTCTTCTGAGCCTTGCAGTTACATAGGGATACAGCTGTCTGAAAAAACGCGTTTATTTCGGGCTGAAAAACACGTTTTGAAAAGTGAGCTGTTACTGACCCATAACTTACATGGGGTTGACCAAACTTGCAGAAACATGTTTATTTCTGCTGAAAAACATGTTTTGACACTTTCAGCACACTGGGGTTAAGACCTGAGTGTGTGGGCTCTTCTGAGCCTTGCAGTTACATAGGGATACAGCTGTCTGAAAAAACGTGTTTATTTCGGGCTGAAAAACACGTTTTGAAAAGTGAGCTGTTACTGCCCCATAACTTACATGGGGTTGACCAAACTTGCAGAAACATGTTTATTTCTGCTGAAAAACATGTTTTGACAATTTCAGCACACTGGGGTTAAGACCTGAGTGTGTGGGCTCTTCTGAGCCTTGCAGTTACATAGGGATACAGCTGTCTGAAAAAACGCGTTTATTTCGGGCTGAAAAACACGTTTTGAAAAGTGAGCTGTTACTGCCCCATAAGTTACATGGGGTTGACCAAACTTGCAGAAACATGTTTATTTCTGCTGAAAAACATGTTTTGACACTTTCAGCACACTGGGGTTAAGACCTGAGTGTGTGGGCTCTTCTGAGCCTTGCAGTTACATAGGGATACAGCTGTCTGAAAAAACGCGTTTATTTCGGGCTGAAAAACACGTTTTGAAAAGTGAGCTGTTACTGCCCCATAAGTTACATGGGGTTGACCAAACTTGCAGAAACATGTTTGTTTCTGCTGAAAAACATGTTTTGACACTTTCAGCACACTGGGGTTAAGACCTGAGTGTGTGGGCTCTTCTGAGCCTTGCAGTTACATAGGGATACAGCTGTCTGAAAAAACGCGTTTATTTCGGGCTGAAAAACACGTTTTGAAAAGTGAGCTGTTACTGACCCATAACTTACATGGGGTTGACCAAACTTGCAGAAACATGTTTATTTCTGCTGAAAAACATGTTTTGACACTTTCAGCACACTGGGGTTAAGACCTGAGTGTGTGGGCTCTTCTGAGCCTTGCAGTTACATAGGGATACAGCTGTCTGAAAAAACGCGTTTATTTCGGGCTGAAAAACACGTTTTGAAAAGTGAGCTGTTACTGCCCCATAAGTTACATGGGGTTGACCAAACTTGCAGAAACATGTTTATTTCTGCTGAAAAACATGTTTTGACACTTTCAGCACACTGGGGTTAAGACCTGAGTGTGTGGGCTCTTCTGAGCCTTGCAGTTACATAGGGATACAGCTGTCTGAAAAAACGCGTTTATTTCGGGCTGAAAAACACGTTTTGAAAAGTGAGCTGTTACTGCCCCATAACTTACATGGGGTTGACCAAACTTGCAGAAACATGTTTATTTCTGCTGAAAAACATGTTTTGACACTTTCAGCACACTGGGGTTAAGACCTGAGTGTGTGGGCTCTTCTGAGCCTTGCAGTTACATAGGGATACAGCTGTCTGAAAAAACGTGTTTATTTCGGGCTGAAAAACACGTTTTGAAAAGTGAGCTGTTACTGACCCATAACTTACATGGGGTTGACCAAACTTGCAGAAACATGTTTATTTCTGCTGAAAAACATGTTTTGACACTTTCAGCACACTGGGGTTAAGACCTGAGTGTGTGGGCTCTTCTGAACCTTGCAGTTACATAGGGATACAGCTGTCTGAAAAAACGCGTTTATTTCGGGCTGAAAAACACGTTTTGAAAAGTGAGCTGTTACTGACCCATAACTTACATGGGGTTAACCAAACTTGCAGAAACATGTTTATTTCTGCTGAAAAACATGTTTTGACACTTTCAGCACACTGGGGTTAAGACCTGAGTGTGTGGGCTCTTCTGAGCCTTGCAGTTACATAGGGATACAGCTGTCTGAAAAAACGTGTTTATTTCGGGCTGAAAAACACGTTTTGAAAAGTGAGCTGTTACTGACCCATAACTTACATGGGGTTGACCAAACTTGCAGAAACATGTTTATTTCTGCTGAAAAACATGTTTTGACACTTTCAGCACACTGGGGTTAAGACCTGAGTGTGTGGGCTCTTCTGAACCTTGCAGTTACATAGGGATACAGCTGTCTGAAAAAACGCGTTTATTTCGGGCTGAAAAACACGTTTTGAAAAGTGAGCTGTTACTGACCCATAACTTACATGGGGTTGACCAAACTTGCAGAAACATGTTTATTTCTGCTGAAAAACATGTTTTGACACTTTCAGCACACTGGGGTTAAGACCTGAGTGTGTGGGCTCTTCTGAGCCTTGCAGTTACATAGGGATACAGCTGTCTGAAAAAACGTGTTTATTTCGGGCTGAAAAACACGTTTTGAAAAGTGAGCTGTTACTGCCCCATTAGTTACATGGGGTTGACCAAACTTGCAGAAACATGTTTATTTCTGCTGAAAAACATGTTTTGACACTTTCAGCACACTGGGGTTAAGACCTGAGTGTGTGGGCTCTTCTGAGCCTTGCAGTTACATAGGGATACAGCTGTCTGAAAAAACGCGTTTATTTCGGGCTGAAAAACACGTTTTGAAAAGTGAGCTGTTACTGCCCCATAAGTTACATGGGGTTGACCAAACTTGCAGAAACATGTTTATTTCTGCTGAAAAACATGTTTTGACACTTTCAGCACAGTGGGGTTAAGACCTGAGTGTGTGGGCTCTTCTGAGCCTTGCAGTTACATAGGGATACAGCTGTCTGAAAAAACGCGTTTATTTCGGGCTGAAAAACACGTTTTGAAAAGTGAGCTGTTACTGACCCATAACTTACATGGGGTTGACCAAACTTGCAGAAACATGTTTATTTCTGCTGAAAAACATGTTTTGACACTTTCAGCACACTGGGGTTAAGACCTGAGTGTGTGGGCTCTTCTGAGCCTTGCAGTTACATAGGGATACAGCTGTCTGAAAAAACGCGTTTATTTCGGGCTGAAAAACACGTTTTGAAAAGTGAGCTGTTACTGACCCATAACTTACATGGGGTTGACCAAACTTGCAGAAACATGTTTATTTCTGCTGAAAAACATGTTTTGACACTTTCAGCACACTGGGGTTAAGACCTGAGTGTGTGGGCTCTTCTGAGCCTTGCAGTTACATAGGGATACAGCTGTCTGAAAAAACGCGTTTATTTCGGGCTGAAAAACACGTTTTGAAAAGTGAGCTGTTACTGCCCCATTAGTTACATGGGGTTGACCAAACTTGCAGAAACATGTTTATTTCTGCTGAAAAACATGTTTTGACACTTTCAGCACACTGGGGTTAAGACCTGAGTGTGTGGGCTCTTCTGAGCCTTGCAGTTACATAGGGATACAGCTGTCTGAAAAAACGCGTTTATTTCGGGCTGAAAAACACGTTTTGAAAAGTGAGCTGTTACTGCCCCATAAGTTACATGGGGTTGACCAAACTTGCAGAAACATGTTTATTTCTGCTGAAAAACATGTTTTGACACTTTCAGCACAGTGGGGTTAAGACCTGAGTGTGTGGGCTCTTCTGAGCCTTGCAGTTACATAGGGATACAGCTGTCTGAAAAAACGCGTTTATTTCGGGCTGAAAAACACGTTTTGAAAAGTGAGCTGTTACTGACCCATAACTTACATGGGGTTGACCAAACTTGCAGAAACATGTTTATTTCTGCTGAAAAACATGTTTTGACACTTTCAGCACACTGGGGTTAAGACCTGAGTGTGTGGGCTCTTCTGAGCCTTGCAGTTACATAGGGATACAGCTGTCTGAAAAAACGTGTTTATTTCGGGCTGAAAAACACGTTTTGAAAAGTGAGCTGTTACTGCCCCATAACTTACATGGGGTTGACCAAACTTGCAGAAACATGTTTATTTCTGCTGAAAAACATGTTTTGACACTTTCAGCACACTGGGGTTAAGACCTGAGTGTGTGGGCTCTTCTGAGCCTTGCAGTTACATAGGGATATAGCTGTCTGAAAAAACGCGTTTATTTCGGGCTGAAAAACACGTTTTGAAAAGTGAGCTGTTACTGACCCATAACTTACATTGGGTTGACCAAACTTGCAGAAACATGTTTATTTCTGCTGAAAAACATGTTTTGACACTTTCAGCACACTGGGGTTAAGACCTGAGTGTGTGGGCTCTTCTGAGCCTTGCAGTTACATAGGGATACAGCTGTCTGAAAAAACGCGTTTATTTCGGGCTGAAAAACACGTTTTGAAAAGTGAGCTGTTACTGACCCATAACTTACATGGGGTTGACCAAACTTGCAGAAACATGTTTATTTCTGCTGAAAAACATGTTTTGACACTTTCAGCACACTGGGGTTAAGACCTGAGTGTGTGGGCTCTTCTGAGCCTTGCAGTTACATAGGGATATAGCTGTCTGAAAAAACGCGTTTATTTCGGGCTGAAAAACACGTTTTGAAAAGTGAGCTGTTACTGACCCATAACTTACATGGGGTTGACCAAACTTGCAGAAACATGTTTATTTCTGCTGAAAAACATGTTTTGACACTTTCAGCACACTGGGGTTAAGACCTGAGTGTGTGGGCTCTTCTGAGCCTTGCAGTTACATAGGGATACAGCTGTCTGAAAAAACGCGTTTATTTCGGGCTGAAAAACACGTTTTGAAAAGTGAGCTGTTACTGACCCATAACTTACATGGGGTTGACCAAACTTGCAGAAACATGTTTATTTCTGCTGAAAAACATGTTTTGACACTTTCAGCACACTGGGGTTAAGACCTGAGTGTGTGGGCTCTTCTGAGCCTTGCAGTTACATAGGGATACAGCTGTCTGAAAAAACGCGTTTATTTCGGGCTGAAAAACACGTTTTGAAAAGTGAGCTGTTACTGACCCATAACTTACATGGGGTTGACCAAACTTGCAGAAACATGTTTATTTCTGCTGAAAAACATGTTTTGACACTTTCAGCACACTGGGGTTAAGACCTGAGTGTGTGGGCTCTTCTGAGCCTTGCAGTTACATAGGGATACAGCTGTCTGAAAAAACGTGTTTATTTCGGGCTGAAAAACACGTTTTGAAAAGTGAGCTGTTACTGCCCCATTAGTTACATGGGGTTGACCAAACTTGCAGAAACATGTTTATTTCTGCTGAAAAACATGTTTTGACACTTTCAGCACACTGGGGTTAAGACCTGAGTGTGTGGGCTCTTCTGAGCCTTGCAGTTACATAGGGATACAGCTGTCTGAAAAAACGCGTTTATTTCGGGCTGAAAAACACGTTTTGAAAAGTGAGCTGTTACTGCCCCATAAGTTACATGGGGTTGACCAAACTTGCAGAAACATGTTTATTTCTGCTGAAAAACATGTTTTGACACTTTCAGCACAGTGGGGTTAAGACCTGAGTGTGTGGGCTCTTCTGAGCCTTGCAGTTACATAGGGATACAGCTGTCTGAAAAAACGCGTTTATTTCGGGCTGAAAAACACGTTTTGAAAAGTGAGCTGTTACTGACCCATAACTTACATGGGGTTGACCAAACTTGCAGAAACATGTTTATTTCTGCTGAAAAACATGTTTTGACACTTTCAGCACACTGGGGTTAAGACCTGAGTGTGTGGGCTCTTCTGAGCCTTGCAGTTACATAGGGATACAGCTGTCTGAAAAAACGTGTTTATTTCGGGCTGAAAAACACGTTTTGAAAAGTGAGCTGTTACTGCCCCATAACTTACATGGGGTTGACCAAACTTGCAGAAACATGTTTATTTCTGCTGAAAAACATGTTTTGACAATTTCAGCACACTGGGGTTAAGACCTGAGTGTGTGGGCTCTTCTGAGCCTTGCAGTTACATAGGGATACAGCTGTCTGAAAAAAAGCGTTTATTTCGGGCTGAAAAACACGTTTTGAAAAGTGAGCAGTTACTGACCCATAACTTACATTGGGTTGACCAAACTTGCAGAAACATGTTTATTTCTGCTGAAAAACATGTTTTGACACTTTCAGCACACTGGGGTTAAGACCTGAGTGTGTGGGCTCTTCTGAGACTTGCAGTTACATAGGGATACAGCTGTCTGAAAAAACGTGTTTATTTCGGGCTGAAAAACACGTTTTGAAAAGTGAGCTGTTACTGACCCATAACTTACATGGGGTTGACCAAACTTGCAGAAACATGTTTATTTCTGCTGAAAAACATGTTTTGACACTTTCAGCACACTGGGGTTAAGACCTGAGTGTGTGGGCTCTTCTGAACCTTGCAGTTACATAGGGATACAGCTGTCTGAAAAAACGTGTTTATTTCGGGCTGAAAAACACGTTTTGAAAAGTGAGCTGTTACTGCCCCATTAGTTACATGGGGTTGACCAAACTTGCAGAAACATGTTTATTTCTGCTGAAAAACATGTTTTGACACTTTCAGCACACTGGGGTTAAGACCTGAGTGTGTGGGCTCTTCTGAGCCTTGCAGTTACATAGGGATACAGCTGTCTGAAAAAACGCGTTTATTTCGGGCTGAAAAACACGTTTTGAAAAGTGAGCTGTTACTGCCCCATAAGTTACATGGGGTTGACCAAACTTGCAGAAACATGTTTATTTCTGCTGAAAAACATGTTTTGACACTTTCAGCACAGTGGGGTTAAGACCTGAGTGTGTGGGCTCTTCTGAGCCTTGCAGTTACATAGGGATACAGCTGTCTGAAAAAACGCGTTTATTTCGGGCTGAAAAACACGTTTTGAAAAGTGAGCTGTTACTGACCCATAACTTACATGGGGTTGACCAAACTTGCAGAAACATGTTTATTTCTGCTGAAAAACATGTTTTGACACTTTCAGCACACTGGGGTTAAGACCTGAGTGTGTGGGCTCTTCTGAGCCTTGCAGTTACATAGGGATACAGCTGTCTGAAAAAACGCGTTTATTTCGGGCTGAAAAACACGTTTTGAAAAGTGAGCTGTTACTGACCCATAACTTACATGGGGTTGACCAAACTTGCAGAAACATGTTTATTTCTGCAGAAAAACATGTTTTGACACTTTCAGCACACTGGGGTTAAGACCTGAGTGTGTGGGCTCTTCTGAGCCTTGCAGTTACATAGGGATACAGCTGTCTGAAAAAACGCGTTTATTTCGGGCTGAAAACCACGTTTTGAAAAGTGAGCTGTTACTGCCCCATAAGTTACATGGGGTTGACCAAACTTGCAGAAACATGTTTATTTCTGCTGAAAAACATGTTTTGACACTTTCAGCACACTGGGGTTAAGACCTGAGTGTGTGGGCTCTTCTGAGCCTTGCAGTTACATAGGGATACAGCTGTCTGAAAAAACGTGTTTATTTCGGGCTGAAAAACACGTTTTGAAAAGTGAGCTGTTACTGCCCCATAAGTTACATGGGGTTGACCAAACTTGCAGAAACATGTTTATTTCTGCTGAAAAACATGTTTTGACACTTTCAGCACACTGGGGTTAAGACCTGAGTGTGTGGGCTCTTCTGAGCCTTGCAGTTACATAGGGATACAGCTGTCTGAAAAAACGCGTTTATTTCGGGCTGAAAAACACGTTTTGAAAAGTGAGCTGTTACTGCCCCATAAGTTACATGGGGTTGACCAAACTTGCAGAAACATGTTTATTTCTGCTGAAAAACATGTTTTGACACTTTCAGCACAGTGGGGTTAAGACCTGAGTGTGTGGGCTCTTCTGAGCCTTGCAGTTACATAGGGATACAGCTGTCTGAAAAAACGCGTTTATTTCGGGCTGAAAAACACGTTTTGAAAAGTGAGCTGTTACTGACCCATAACTTACATGGGGTTGACCAAACTTGCAGAAACATGTTTATTTCTGCTGAAAAACATGTTTTGACACTTTCAGCACACTGGGGTTAAGACCTGAGTGTGTGGGCTCTTCTGAGCCTTGCAGTTACATAGGGATACAGCTGTCTGAAAAAACGTGTTTATTTCGGGCTGAAAAACACGTTTTGAAAAGTGAGCTGTTACTGCCCCATAACTTACATGGGGTTGACCAAACTTGCAGAAACATGTTTATTTCTGCTGAAAAACATGTTTTGACAATTTCAGCACACTGGGGTTAAGACCTGAGTGTGTGGGCTCTTCTGAGCCTTGCAGTTACATAGGGATACAGCTGTCTGAAAAAAAGCGTTTATTTCGGGCTGAAAAACACGTTTTGAAAAGTGAGCAGTTACTGACCCATAACTTACATGGGGTTGACCAAACTTGCAGAAACATGTTTATTTCTGCTGAAAAACATGTTTTGACACTTTCAGCACACTGGGGTTAAGACCTGAGTGTGTGGGCTCTTCTGAGCCTTGCAGTTACATAGGGATACAGCTGTCTGAAAAAACGTGTTTATTTCGGGCTGAAAAACACGTTTTGAAAAGTGAGCTGTTACTGACCCATAACTTACATGGGGTTGACCAAACTTGCAGAAACATGTTTATTTCTGCTGAAAAACATGTTTTGACACTTTCAGCACAGTGGGGTTAAGACCTGAGTGTGTGGGCTCTTCTGAGCCTTGCAGTTACATAGGGATACAGCTGTCTGAAAAAACGTGTTTATTTCGGGCTGAAAAACACGTTTTGAAAAGTGAGCTGTTACTGCCCCATAAGTTACATGGGGTTGACCAAACTTGCAGAAACATGTTTATTTCTGCTGAAAAACATGTTTTGACACTTTCAGCACACTGGGGTTTTTCAGCAGAAATAAACATGTTTCTGCAAGTTTGGTCAACCCCATGTAACTTATGGGGCAGTAACAGCTCACTTTTCAAAACGTGTTTTTCAGCCCGAAATAAACACGTTTTTTCAGACAGCTGTATCCCTATGTAACTGCAAGGCTCAGAAGAGCCCACACACTCAGGTCTTAACCCCACTGTGCTGAAAGTGTCAAAACATGTTTTTCAGCAGAAATAAACATGTTTCTGCAAGTTTGGTCAACCCCATGTAAGTTATGGGTCAGTAACAGCTCACTTTTCAAAACGTGTTTTTCAGCCCGAAATAAACACGTTTTTTCAGACAGCTGTATCCCTATGTAACTGCAAGGCTCAGAAGAGCCCACACACTCAGGTCTTAACCCCAGTGTGCTGAAAGTGTCAAAACATGTTTTTCAGCAGAAATAAACATGTTTCTGCAAGTTTGGTCAACCCCATGTAAGTTATGGGTCAGTAACTGCTCACTTTTCAAAACGTGTTTTTCAGCCCGAAATAAACGCTTTTTTTCAGACAGCTGTATCCCTATGTAACTGCAAGGCTCAGAAGAGCCCACACACTCAGGTCTTAACCCCAGTGTGCTGAAATTGTCAAAACATGTTTTTCAGCAGAAATAAACATGTTTCTGCAAGTTTGGTCAACCCAATGTAAGTTATGGGTCAGTAACTGCTCACTTTTCAAAACGTGTTTTTCAGCCCGAAATAAACGCTTTTTTTCAGACAGCTGTATCCCTATGTAACTGCAAGGCTCAGAAGAGCCCACACACTCAGGTCTTAACCCCAGTGTGCTGAAAGTGTCAAAACATGTTTTTCAGCAGAAATAAACATGTTTCTGCAAGTTTGGTCAACCCAATGTAAGTTATGGGTCAGTAACTGCTCACTTTTCAAAACGTGTTTTTCAGCCCGAAATAAACGCTTTTTTTCAGACAGCTGTATCCCTATGTAACTGCAAGGCTCAGAAGAGCCCACACACTCAGGTCTTAACCCCAGTGTGCTGAAATTGTCAAAACATGTTTTTCAGCAGAAACAAACATGTTTCTGCAAGTTTGGTCAACCCCATGTAACTTATGGGTCAGTAACAGCTCACTTTTCAAAACGTGTTTTTCAGCCCGAAATAAACGCGTTTTTTCAGACCGCTGTATCCCTATGTAACTGCAAGGCTCAAAAGAGCCCACACACTCAGGTCTTAACCCCAGTGTGCTGAAAGTGTCAAAACATGTTTTTCAGCAGAAATAAACATGTTTCTGCAAGTTTGGTCAACCCCATGTAAGTTATGGGTCAGTAACAGCTCACTTTTCAAAACGTGTTTTTCAGCCCGAAATAAACGCGTTTTTTCAGACAGCTGTATCCCTATGTAACTGCAAGGCTCAGAAGAGCCCACACACTCAGGTCTTAACCCCAGTGTGCTGAAAGTGTCAAAACATGTTTTTCAGCAGAAATAAACATGTTTCTGCAAGTTTGGTCAACCCCATGTAACTTATGGGGCAGTAACAGCTCACTTTTCAAAACGTGTTTTTCAGCCCGAAATAAACACGTTTTTTCAGACAGCTGTATCCCTATGTAACTGCAAGGCTCAGAAGAGCCCACACACTCAGGTCTTAACCCCACTGTGCTGAAAGTGTCAAAACATGTTTTTCAGCAGAAATAAACATGTTTCTGCAAGTTTGGTCAACCCCATGTAAGTTATGGGTCAGTAACAGCTCACTTTTCAAAACGTGTTTTTCAGCCCGAAATAAACACGTTTTTTCAGACAGCTGTATCCCTATGTAACTGCAAGGCTCAGAAGAGCCCACACACTCAGGTCTTAACCCCAGTGTGCTGAAAGTGTCAAAACATGTTTTTCAGCAGAAATAAACATGTTTCTGCAAGTTTGGTCAACCCCATGTAAGTTATGGGTCAGTAACTGCTCACTTTTCAAAACGTGTTTTTCAGCCCGAAATAAACGCTTTTTTTCAGACAGCTGTATCCCTATGTAACTGCAAGGCTCAGAAGAGCCCACACACTCAGGTCTTAACCCCAGTGTGCTGAAATTGTCAAAACATGTTTTTCAGCAGAAATAAACATGTTTCTGCAAGTTTGGTCAACCCCATGTAAGTTATGGGGCAGTAACAGCTCACTTTTCAAAACGTGTTTTTCAGCCCGAAATAAACACGTTTTTTCAGACAGCTGTATCCCTATGTAACTGCAAGGCTCAGAAGAGCCCACACACTCAGGTCTTAACCCCAGTGTGCTGAAAGTGTCAAAACATGTTTTTCAGCAGAAATAAACATGTTTCTGCAAGTTTGGTCAACCCCATGTAAGTTATGGGTCAGTAACAGCTCACTTTTCAAAACGTGTTTTTCAGCCCGAAATAAACGCGTTTTTTCAGACAGCTGTATCCCTATGTAACTGCAAGGCTCAGAAGAGCCCACACACTCAGGTCTTAACCCCACTGTGCTGAAAGTGTCAAAACATGTTTTTCAGCAGAAATAAACATGTTTCTGCAAGTTTGGTCAACCCCATGTAACTTATGGGGCAGTAACAGCTCACTTTTCAAAACGTGTTTTTCAGCCCGAAATAAACGCGTTTTTTCAGACAGCTGTATCCCTATGTAACTGCAAGGCTCAGAAGAGCCCACACACTCAGGTCTTAACCCCAGTGTGCTGAAAGTGTCAAAACATGTTTTTCAGCAGAAATAAACATGTTTCTGCAAGTTTGGTCAACCCCATGTAACTTATGGGGCAGTAACAGCTCACTTTTCAAAACGTGTTTTTCAGCCCGAAATAAACACGTTTTTTCAGACAGCTGTATCCCTATGTAACTGCAAGGCTCAGAAGAGCCCACACACTCAGGTCTTAACCCCAGTGTGCTGAAAGTGTCAAAACATGTTTTTCAGCAGAAATAAACATGTTTCTGCAAGTTTGGTCAACCCCATGTAACTTATGGGGCAGTAACAGCTCACTTTTCAAAACGTGGTTTTCAGCCCGAAATAAACGCGTTTTTTCAGACAGCTGTATCCCTATGTAACTGCAAGGCTCAGAAGAGCCCACACACTCAGGTCTTAACCCCAGTGTGCTGAAAGTGTCAAAACATGTTTTTCTGCAGAAATAAACATGTTTCTGCAAGTTTGGTCAACCCCATGTAAGTTATGGGTCAGTAACAGCTCACTTTTCAAAACGTGTTTTTC
The DNA here is from genome assembly GCF_040954835.1 of Lepisosteus oculatus. Classification (NCBI taxonomy): domain Eukaryota; kingdom Metazoa; phylum Chordata; class Actinopteri; order Semionotiformes; family Lepisosteidae; genus Lepisosteus; species Lepisosteus oculatus. Next base: position 41,701 of record NW_027168294.1, read on the forward strand.
AGCCCGAAATAAACGCGTTTTTTCAGACAGCTGTATCCCTATGTAACTGCAAGGCTCAGAAGAGCCCACACACTCAGGTCTTAACCCCAGTGTGCTGAAAGTGTCAAAACATGTTTTTCAGCAGAAATAAACATGTTTCTGCAAGTTTGGTCAACCCCATGTAAGTTATGGGTCAGTAACAGCTCACTTTTCAAAACGTGTTTTTCAGCCCGAAATAAACGCGTTTTTTCAGACAGCTGTATCCCTATGTAACTGCAAGGCTCAGAAGAGCCCACACACTCAGGTCTTAACCCCACTGTGCTGAAAGTGTCAAAACATGTTTTTCAGCAGAAATAAACATGTTTCTGCAAGTTTGGTCAACCCCATGTAACTTATGGGGCAGTAACAGCTCACTTTTCAAAACGTGTTTTTCAGCCCGAAATAAACGCGTTTTTTCAGACAGCTGTATCCCTATGTAACTGCAAGGCTCAGAAGAGCCCACACACTCAGGTCTTAACCCCAGTGTGCTGAAAGTGTCAAAACATGTTTTTCAGCAGAAATAAACATGTTTCTGCAAGTTTGGTCAACCCCATGTAACTAATGGGGCAGTAACAGCTCACTTTTCAAAACGTGTTTTTCAGCCCGAAATAAACACGTTTTTTCAGACAGCTGTATCCCTATGTAACTGCAAGGTTCAGAAGAGCCCACACACTCAGGTCTTAACCCCAGTGTGCTGAAAGTGTCAAAACATGTTTTTCAGCAGAAATAAACATGTTTCTGCAAGTTTGGTCAACCCCATGTAAGTTATGGGTCAGTAACAGCTCACTTTTCAAAACGTGTTTTTCAGCCCGAAATAAACACGTTTTTTCAGACAGCTGTATCCCTATGTAACTGCAAGTCTCAGAAGAGCCCACACACTCAGGTCTTAACCCCAGTGTGCTGAAAGTGTCAAAACATGTTTTTCAGCAGAAATAAACATGTTTCTGCAAGTTTGGTCAACCCAATGTAAGTTATGGGTCAGTAACTGCTCACTTTTCAAAACGTGTTTTTCAGCCCGAAATAAACGCTTTTTTTCAGACAGCTGTATCCCTATGTAACTGCAAGGCTCAGAAGAGCCCACACACTCAGGTCTTAACCCCAGTGTGCTGAAATTGTCAAAACATGTTTTTCAGCAGAAATAAACATGTTTCTGCAAGTTTGGTCAACCCCATGTAAGTTATGGGGCAGTAACAGCTCACTTTTCAAAACGTGTTTTTCAGCCCGAAATAAACACGTTTTTTCAGACAGCTGTATCCCTATGTAACTGCAAGGCTCAGAAGAGCCCACACACTCAGGTCTTAACCCCAGTGTGCTGAAAGTGTCAAAACATGTTTTTCAGCAGAAATAAACATGTTTCTGCAAGTTTGGTCAACCCCATGTAAGTTATGGGTCAGTAACAGCTCACTTTTCAAAACGTGTTTTTCAGCCCGAAATAAACGCGTTTTTTCAGACAGCTGTATCCCTATGTAACTGCAAGGCTCAGAAGAGCCCACACACTCAGGTCTTAACCCCACTGTGCTGAAAGTGTCAAAACATGTTTTTCAGCAGAAATAAACATGTTTCTGCAAGTTTGGTCAACCCCATGTAACTTATGGGGCAGTAACAGCTCACTTTTCAAAACGTGTTTTTCAGCCCGAAATAAACGCGTTTTTTCAGACAGCTGTATCCCTATGTAACTGCAAGGCTCAGAAGAGCCCACACACTCAGGTCTTAACCCCAGTGTGCTGAAAGTGTCAAAACATGTTTTTCAGCAGAAATAAACATGTTTCTGCAAGTTTGGTCAACCCCATGTAACTAATGGGGCAGTAACAGCTCACTTTTCAAAACGTGTTTTTCAGCCCGAAATAAACACGTTTTTTCAGACAGCTGTATCCCTATGTAACTGCAAGGCTCAGAAGAGCCCACACACTCAGGTCTTAACCCCAGTGTGCTGAAAGTGTCAAAACATGTTTTTCAGCAGAAATAAACATGTTTCTGCAAGTTTGGTCAACCCCATGTAAGTTATGGGTCAGTAACAGCTCACTTTTCAAAACGTGTTTTTCAGCCCGAAATAAACGCGTTTTTTCAGACAGCTGTATCCCTATGTAACTGCAAGGCTCAGAAGAGCCCACACACTCAGGTCTTAACCCCAGTGTGCTGAAAGTGTCAAAACATGTTTTTCAGCAGAAATAAACATGTTTCTGCAAGTTTGGTCAACCCCATGTAAGTTATGGGTCAGTAACAGCTCACTTTTCAAAACGTGTTTTTCAGCCCGAAATAAACGCGTTTTTTCAGACAGCTGTATCCCTATGTAACTGCAAGGCTCAGAAGAGCCCACACACTCAGGTCTTAACCCCAGTGTGCTGAAAGTGTCAAAACATGTTTTTCAGCAGAAATAAACATGTTTCTGCAAGTTTGGTCAACCCCATGTAAGTTATGGGTCAGTAACAGCTCACTTTTCAAAACGTGTTTTTCAGCCCGAAATAAACGCGTTTTTTCAGACAGCTATATCCCTATGTAACTGCAAGGCTCAGAAGAGCCCACACACTCAGGTCTTAACCCCAGTGTGCTGAAAGTGTCAAAACATGTTTTTCAGCAGAAATAAACATGTTTCTGCAAGTTTGGTCAACCCCATGTAAGTTATGGGTCAGTAACAGCTCACTTTTCAAAACGTGTTTTTCAGCCCGAAATAAACGCGTTTTTTCAGACAGCTGTATCCCTATGTAACTGCAAGGCTCAGAAGAGCCCACACACTCAGGTCTTAACCCCAGTGTGCTGAAAGTGTCAAAACATGTTTTTCAGCAGAAATAAACATGTTTCTGCAAGTTTGGTCAACCCAATGTAAGTTATGGGTCAGTAACAGCTCACTTTTCAAAACGTGTTTTTCAGCCCGAAATAAACGCGTTTTTTCAGACAGCTATATCCCTATGTAACTGCAAGGCTCAGAAGAGCCCACACACTCAGGTCTTAACCCCAGTGTGCTGAAAGTGTCAAAACATGTTTTTCAGCAGAAATAAACATGTTTCTGCAAGTTTGGTCAACCCCATGTAAGTTATGGGGCAGTAACAGCTCACTTTTCAAAACGTGTTTTTCAGCCCGAAATAAACACGTTTTTTCAGACAGCTGTATCCCTATGTAACTGCAAGGCTCAGAAGAGCCCACACACTCAGGTCTTAACCCCAGTGTGCTGAAAGTGTCAAAACATGTTTTTCAGCAGAAATAAACATGTTTCTGCAAGTTTGGTCAACCCCATGTAAGTTATGGGTCAGTAACAGCTCACTTTTCAAAACGTGTTTTTCAGCCCGAAATAAACGCGTTTTTTCAGACAGCTGTATCCCTATGTAACTGCAAGGCTCAGAAGAGCCCACACACTCAGGTCTTAACCCCACTGTGCTGAAAGTGTCAAAACATGTTTTTCAGCAGAAATAAACATGTTTCTGCAAGTTTGGTCAACCCCATGTAACTTATGGGGCAGTAACAGCTCACTTTTCAAAACGTGTTTTTCAGCCCGAAATAAACGCGTTTTTTCAGACAGCTGTATCCCTATGTAACTGCAAGGCTCAGAAGAGCCCACACACTCAGGTCTTAACCCCAGTGTGCTGAAAGTGTCAAAACATGTTTTTCAGCAGAAATAAACATGTTTCTGCAAGTTTGGTCAACCCCATGTAA